>NC_044978.1:11917990-12110965 GCF_008728515.1 Papio anubis
GCAGGACACCTACGCAATTTAGGATGAACTGAAATAAAGCAGTGGTAACAAGGGTGTACATGTGTCCAATGGATAGCCCCTAAATAAAGTGGGAATCAGGGACAAATCCCACTGACATGGGACATCTTTGTGACAGTAGGGCTTACTTAACAGATAAGTCAATATGCAGCTTGAAGAACAGAGCTTCAACAAGTACCCATGAATAAAAATATTTCCTCCCCATGCACTATTAAATACATGATAGCTGTATGGAAGTCATGTCAGTTGACTATATGGAAGTCATTTCAGTAGTGGCAATAATCATCTTTTAAAAATATGCTGGTTAAAGCGTAAGCTTGGCCATGGGATGTGGCACATCAACTGTTTGACATGAAAGCCTGATGGGCTTTATTGGCATGAACCTAGAACTGGGAGCTCAGAGCACATGCAGTACATGTATTCTGGATGAATCATTGTTTCTTGAACTACCCCAGACACTGAATGAACTTCTCTATGTAAACCTCATAATTAACAAACTCTCTGGAGGTCTTCCAAAACAAGGATGACCCCAAATCAAGGTAGATTGCGCTAGGCTGACTGTCATAGACTGGCTCTAAAAGAGTTAGCAAGGAGAACGCATCTTGGTCCACACTAAAGTTGTCATGATGCTTTTAGTGTAAACCCACTGCTACCAAATCAAAGCATATGCTTGTATGAAAGAGCAGTCCGTATCCTACCACACCATTTCAGACACTCATAGCAGTGCTGGAGTGTGAGCAATGCCCTATCCGGTAGGTGGGAAAGGAGAAGTCAAAGTGTTATAAAATATGATTTTAAAAATGATTTATCCCTCAAATTTCCATCATGGCCATTGTTCCCAAATACCACCTTTTTATATAAGATAGCTCTAGGGGTAATAAGGAGATTGATAGGGGGTATGTTTCAGTATTTGTTGGGTTAGCAAAAAATAGAAATTATATTGAATGCATATTTCTGTTAGCTATTCTAAAAGTAATATATGAGAAACATAGTAGTAGAAAGTCATTATGAAGTGAAGTTATAGATGTTTTAGACAGTAAACTATGGTACTTGGAAGAATATATTATAAACCACTTGACAAAAAAGAGGAACTACACTATAAAACTGAGCAAATAATAAAGTATAAAAAGGCCAAAGTGAAAGTAATGACAGGCTTTTAGTACCAAGACATTGACTGGAGTCCATTAAGAAGTGGAAATGAGATTGGAGATATATTAGTAAAGCTAATACTATGCACTATTCCACCTTAGTATGTAATTCTACAGGCATGAAAAAAAGTAAATGAACACAATTTTAAGAGACAAAGAGAATAAATGGCCAGCAAGGCAGAAGAAGATAGAAGAAATAATATAATCATTGCTGAAAATAAGAAACATTTTAGCTGTAATTCCTCGCATAGATTTTGAGTGGCATATATTCACAGATGTGGATTTATATGCACAATAAAATTAAAGTGCATATAAAATGTGTTAGTGATGAGTAGGAGAGATCCATTTCTATACATAAATGAAAAACAACACACAGTTTAATTATGGACAGTATGTGGCTTGTTAAGTGTCTGTAAGACCAAAGAAGAGAATGAGAAGCATATTAAAAAAACAGTAAAACTAAAAATAATTTTAAAGATTAAAGTGGCAGAATTCAAAGACAACATGATATGCAATGACAGTCATTTTAATTACCATCAAACAGCAAAGAGTAAGCAAGAGCAACAGCTTTCAAGGTTCTGTGTCTGTCTAGCACCACATAAATCAGTTGGCTTTGATCCACTAAATAAGATCTAGGTAAATAAGTAAAGAATACCTCCACTGCCCCTCTGTGAGAACGACACTTGCACAATGTAGAGCAAACTGTTAAGACAAGTAGTCGCTCCAAGAGGTGACTTGATAATGGGAAGTTCTAACTTCATACTCCTCAGACCATGCAAATATAGAACCTAAACATACAGAGATGAGTATGCAAACACAGCTTCAAAACAAGCTCTTGTTTCCAACCAGGTTTGGTGGGAAGGGCTATTGTTTTTAAGCCCCTCTTACACTGAGAACAAGGAGCTGTCTTTGATCATAACTCTAATCAGCCGAGCTGCCCAGCACACTGAAGTCTCTTGAGTGTTTGACGGCACAACCTGCACACCTGCATATGTGTAGTGTCTGTGAAGAAGATGTCTACAGACTATTAAGGTAGGAGACTTTCTGAACTCTCCCAGTGAAGCACTATCATTTCAAATAAACTTGGGAAACAGGGGTACGTGGACATCCTGTCCATATATGTCTCGCCTCTGGATAGTATCTAGTCATTCAGGGCAGTTTCCTGGGTCAGTCTAAATCTAAGAAAAACTCATGTGTCCAGTGAAGCTGAAAAAATAATGAGCTGAAGACCACGTATGTACCTAGAATTGAGGCATAGGCTCACATTTCAGAACCAAAGAAAGTTGATAGCAAGAAAGTTATCCATAGAAAAGCTGGAAGTAGCTCTGGGATTGCTACAGGACCTTACAAGTACATTTGGCACAATCTCTATCACAATGAGTTCGTGGTAATATTAGTGAGCAATGCTTCCATAAGTTGATTGTGTTGGACAGGGAGGAAAAGCAACCATTTTTAGAATACCTATCATGTGGTAGGCAGTGTAAGATCCTCTAGGCGCACAAAATATCTCCTTTCATCCTCTCAAAAGCCATTAGGGTAGATATTAGCCTATTTTATCAATAAGAATAAACCTAGAAGAAGCTAAATTGTCAATGTCAGCTGTCATAAAATAGCCCAGTCCAGATTGAACACCGTACTATATTATTTCCAGTTGTGTATTCTTTATGCTATACAAGCTTCCTCAGCAGAACTCCGCTTCATCACCTCAGTTTGTGATAAAGCATTCATACACTTCCAACCTTGAGGTGAAGAGAAACATGTACAAATACAGGGTATTCCTCAAAACAGCAAGGGGGAACAACTGCAGATGATGACTGTGGTTATAATTCTTCAACATTCTGATTGAGTTTATAACTGTCAATTGAGAAATCTGAAAAGGTGCATTTCCTAAAATCTCACACATCAGGGGGAAAAAAATTTTTCTCTTTGTACCCTAAATTGACAAATAAATATGTCACTAGATTCATTCAAAGTATGTAATCACCTAGGTTCAGTAGAATATCATTTTGGAATTTTCAGGATTTAAGAGAAACCAGAACAGAGGTTGAACAACTCTTAGCAAAAATACTTAACAGAAAACTACAGGTGAAGTCAACAAAGACTGGAAGGTACTCAATGCAATACCAATGTTGAAAAATGAATCTAAATAATATATAAAGCTACTAACCCATAGGAAGCAGAGAGGCCAGAACTTGATGTTGCAAAATGGCACTGTACTTTTTAACAGTGTAATTTAGGAGACCTGACATAGCTCTATACGCTGATTTTGATATCATAAGCCAATAAAACTTACATGTAATTTACATATATTTCAAGAAAAAGCAAAAAAGTATGTAATTTTATGCAAAAATGTGAATTATCAATCCATGGGGCTTAGTTTGGAAATAAAATTACTGTGGGTCTTTAATTAAAAGGAACAGCAGAAAAGGGGAAGAAAAACAAACTCAGGTATCTCCAACATCCTCATTGCACTTCACAGCTACTTTGTGGAATTATCACTAAGCTATGCATCAAAACTACTAAAGTTTGGTGACAATACAAGATTTCATAAATAAAAACATGAATTGTGCAGTGAAATTTTGAGATAAATTTCTTACACAGTTTAACTACAGATGCATAAAGCAGTAAGATTTACAAAAAATATTTCATTTGCAAAATGACTTTATATAATTACAGTGTGTAGTATAGAACTTGAAAATAAATAGTATTTGAGATTCCAATTATCAAAAATGTAAAATAAAAAAAATTGTATACTCTGATGGTTAATTTTAGGTGTCAGCTTGATAGGATTAAGGCATACCGAGATAGCTGGTAAAACATTATGTCTGGGTATCTCTGTGAGGATGTTTCCAGACATGACTGGCATTTGAAATCAGTGAACTAAGTAAGGTAGATCTGCCCTCACCCCACGTGGGTAGGCACCATCCAACTGGCGAAGGGCCTGGACAGAACAAAATGAGAGAGGAAAGGTACATTTCCTCTTCTGGAGCTGGAATGTCCATATTCTCCTGCCCTTAGACATCAGGAGCTCAGGCACTCCAGCCTCCAGATACCAGGACTTGCACCAGAGGCCCCCCTAGGTTTTCAGGTGTAATGGTTCATATTAGGTGTCAACTTGATTGGATTGAGTGATGCCTAGGTGGCTGGTATTGTTTCTGGGTGCGTCTGTGAGGGTGTTGCCAGAGCAGATTGACACATGAGTTGGTTGACTGAGAGAAGACGACCCACCCCCAGTGGGGGTGGGCACCATTCGATTGCCTGCCAGCGAAGCAAGAACAAAGCAGGTGGAAGTGAAGGCAACTGCTTGCTGAGGCTTCTTGGCTGCCTTCTTTCTTCTTCCACACTGGATGCTTGCTTTTGTGCCTCCTGTCCTCGGACATCACACACTCCAGATTATTTAGCCTTTGGACCCTAGGACTTGTACCAGTGGCTTCATAGGGGGGGCGTCTGGGGCCTTCGGCCACCGACTGAATCTTGTTCTTTCAGCTTCCCTGGGTTCGAGGCTTTCAAATTTAGACTGAGTCATGACCAGCTTCCCTCTTCTGCAGCTTGCAGATGGCCTGTTGTGGGACTTCACCTTGTAATTGCGTGAGCCAATTCTCCCCCAAAAAAACCTCCTTTTCATATATACATATGTCCTATCGGTTCTGTCCCTCTGGAGAACCCTAATACATCAGGACTTTGACCTCAAATTGAGAGTTACACTGTTAGCACCCCTGGTTCTGAGGCCTTTATGAAACCCCTGAGGTCCTTTCCAAGGAAGTGTACTCAAGAAATAATAAATACTCCACATACAGTATGTGGTGTGAAGGGCATATTATCCTGGAGAAGCAGTACAATAATATCACTACATAAGTTCAGTAAGACTTAGACTGGGCCATGCTACTAGCTTCCCTGATTCTCCAGCTTGCAGACAGCCTATTGTAACTTCTCAGCATCCATAGTAATGTGAGCCTGTTCCCCATATAAATCCCCTCTCAAAACTATGTTAGTCTCCTATTGTTCTGTTTCTCTAGAGAGCCCTCATGCATACTTTTATTGATGGAGATGACCCCGCTAACCATTAGAAACAGGAATTTTTCTTTTGTTTTAGTTCCCCCACTTGTAATCGTGATGAAGTTTCCCAGAATAACCCATGATCTCCTGGGTTGCACCTAATAAGGGCAGACTTCATTCATGGAACTGAGAGTAACAAAATGACCCGAAATCTTGGTTTCATTAAGTCTGTTCTGAGACCCACCTGAATAACTAGCCACAGCGACACAACTGAGAATCTTTATTTTGAGATGCAGCATTTACCTTATTAATAGCTGACTTTCCAGGGCATAAAATCATGACACTTAACACTTAAAGGTGATTTCACAAGACTTTGTGCATCTCTAAATGTGAACATATAATGTCAATATGTCTGCAGTCAATTAAGTCTCTAAATAATTGCATTGTCAGATAAAATTTTGTTCTGGGAAAATTTGCCTTTCAAAAGCATACTGTTTTGCTTACCTATCCCAAATAGCTCACTAAGCCAGAATCCAGACTTGAGATACACAATCCATGGGCATCTTGAATGGTTAGAGCTTTCTGTCTGCTGTTCTTTACACCCATGTCAGCTATAATTAAGTCCATTGTAGTTATTATACATTGTAGCTGAATATCTATTTTCTAGACCTTCAGAAAAAAAAAATCAGAAAATTACCTTGCTCTTATAGAAATTCCCGTCCAATTGCCTCAATGGGGTGTAATTCTCTAACTATAAGTCTAACTCTGTGGTTCAAGTAGAAACACTTGTCTATCTTCAAATAAATGGAGAGTTATGGAGTAGGAACACATCAGGTGCCTAGAAGTTAAGAGAAAACACCATGTGTGTTAGAATCATTGAAGGTTAACATCTGAAAGGCACTTCATTTTGAAGATAAATTGTACTTAGGAGGAAACATAACTTGCTTATTGTTTCACAGCTAAAGGTAAAAACGTGTACAGGAGTGTTTGCATGTATGTACCTTGACTTCTTGTTTTCAGACCACAGCAAGTGTCATCTACTATTCTATAATTCCATGCAGAAATTGGAAACACCAATGACATGTTTCTTGCTATGCTGTTAGTTCTAATCACCCCCAAAATCATTTCCATTCTGTTAGTTGCACAATAGAGCACTGGCAAAAACCAGTAATGTCATCACCAAAATGTTTATGACTTTCCTATGTCACTCAGTAGACGGTAGCACCAATAAGCTGGTCTTCGTAATGTAAGTGGTGATGTGAGTCTTTCTCCAATGGGACCTGCAGCCATTTATCTGAGTTATTGTAGTATCTTATAAGGGAAATACACAAACTTTTCAAAAGGTTACATAATGCAGTGTTTGAGTTTGTAACAGTATTGGGTGTGGTAGGCGAAAAAATTCTAAGAAGATTTTCAAGATTGTTGCCCCCTGGTAGACATCTCTGTAATCCTTCCTCATGAGAGTGGGTGGGACTGGGTATATGGATTTTGTTTGCACAATTAGGTTATCTCATGTGACAAGTTAAAGAAATTGTGTGGCTATGACCAAGATTCCTAAATCAATCTTAAGGATAATTATCCAGAGTAGGCCTGGCCTAATCAGGTGAGCCCTAAAAATGGTCTAGACCCTTCTTAAAAAAGGAAATTGGAAGCATGATAGAAATTCTACTGCTGGCTTGGAAGAAATAAGTGTGCATATTGTGAAAGAGTCCTTAAAGGGAGTCATGCAGCTAGGAGTTGAGAATATCTCCTAGGAATGGAGCATGGTCTCCTAACAACAACAAAACAGATCTCAGTGATACAGCTGCTAGAAAATGGATTCTGCTAATAAGAAGTGAGCTTGAAAGAAAGAGCAAACTGATAGGACCAATAGTTGCCTCCAGCCTTAGATGGGAGCACAATCCAACTGATGCCTTGACCTCAGTCTTGTGAAACCCTCAACAGAAAAACTAGTCATGCCATGTGCAGGCTTCTGACCTAGAGAATAGTGAGATAATGCTTATAATGTTTTATGTCACTAAGTTCGTGAAAATCTGTGACACAGAAATAGAAAGCCAATACATTATAGGACCTCTTTCATTCCCCATGCCCCCCAAAATCATAATAGCACCCTGGTTAGAATGGGGTTTGATGAGGCTGGGCATGGTGGCTCAAACTTGTAATCCCAGCACTTTGGGAGGCCGAGGCAGGCAGAGCATGAGGTCAGTAGGTTGAGACCATCCTGGCCAACATGGTGAAACCCCATCTCTACTAACAGTACAAAAATTAGCTGGGCGTGGTAGTGAACACCTGTAGTCCCAGCTACTCAGGAGGCTGAGGCAGGAGAACTGCTTGACCCTGGGAGGCAGAGGTTGCTGTGAGCTGAGACAGCGCCACTGCACTCCATCCTGGTCATGCAATGGTCATGGTGCACATTGGTGATCAGGCCTAAGATGAATCAAATGTCTTACAAAGTTGTAAAGTCAGTTAACAGGATACAGAGAGCTTCTATGCCTCTGAACTCTTGAACCAAGGCCCCTTTCTTAGCACAATCTGTGGCATTAAAGAGGTCCCCTACGACCAGGGAACGGGGCAGGAGGACCTCCTCTCTGGCTCATAGATGGGAGACAGGGCAGCTTAATGTTTTACTGGTGTTGCTACTACAGACTCACAGGTGGCATTAAAGGTGATGATTAGGAAATCCTACTCAACAAGGTTTTATGCTGCATCGTTTTACCCTCAGATGACTTTGTATAGAGGCAGAATTAGTCTGACATAAAGGTGTATGTGAACTCCCAGGCAGAGGCAAATGTCTTTGCTGTTTGGACATGGTTTTCAAAACAGCAAGATTAAGATGGTAAACCAGGAGGTTTGTGGAACAAATATGTGGATGGGCGTTTGAGATAAACTACCTTATGGGAACCTCTGTGTCATGTGTCAATGTCCATCAGAAAGGATTCTCCACAGATGAGGTTGTCAACAGTGTGGTAGATGAGATGATTTGTTGAGGCTTTCAGCCAGCCCCTATCCTCGGCCATCCCAGTTCTGTGGACCCACAGAGGAATCTGTCCTGGTCATGGGGACAGAGACGATACATAGGCAAAACAGCACAGGCTCCTTCTGAGCAAGGCTTAGACACCAGCTGTTGCTTACTACCGAACCTGTTATCGGCACAGATTACGCTGGTGATCGTAGCAGACCTGAATGTCATGAGTTTCTAGGGTTGTGTGATTACCTACTAGGGATAAGTAGCCTGGAACCTGGAGAAGTCCCTGGGGCATCTGTTGGTGTTTCTATGCTTGCTGACAGCAGTGAAAGGCAAATTACAGCATTTGTGACCTGACAGGAGGTCAAATTCGCCAGAGATAAAATTCAGTATTGCATTCTTCCATTTCAGCCTTGCATTCACTAGCAAACTGAACTGTTGGGCAAGAGGCAGGGAAACCCAGCATGGGTGATGAGAAAAGAGATAATACTATTCATAGCCCCTGAACCAACTGCAGCAGTAGGGACGCAAGTTTGTTCCACACACTTCCCATAAGAAATCTAATAAATTGTGGTTGGCCACCATTTTGTCTTGGTAATGGAGTAGACTTAGTGAGAGATCTGAGCAATACCAAGGGCAGTCAAAACAAAGCAGATCAGAAGATGCTTTTGCTGCCCCTTCTCATTCCCTTGGGCCCCTCCAATTTTATCCACAGCCAAAGTGGACCATTGCATGTCAACTGGCCCTCAAAATTAGTGTTCCACTGCTATCGCCTTTCCAACCACTTTCAGATTTCTGTTGTAGAGTCATCTTCAGTCTGAGATTCTGACTGGGCCAACACAAATGCATCATAGAAGTGGCGGATAATCAGCAGCAGCACTGGAGACTACCCTCAGCCAATGCAGAACAGCTACCACTGGACAAATGCCATGGCCTACAGGCAATTCTAAGGAGTATTCTACATGCTTCTCTGACATCCCTGCAAAATTCAATCCCTGGTGCCTACTAGGATGACACTGATCACATTCTCATCCTTCCCTACTTCTTCACTCCTACTTGTTGGAGTCACGTCTCAAATAATAATTGTGGCCCTTCTCTCAGACTCTGCTTTCAGAAATGCAACTACACCTATGTTTAATGTAGAAGTCCTAGTAATAAGAAGTATTCATACCCAATTATGTATACTAATGGTATTATTGAACTAGTACTGTATAAATGTGTATTATATGCTAACATTACCATTTGTAAATAAGATTATTCCTATATGAGCTATGGTTTTAGTCACGGATTGTATTACAATTTATGCTAAAATACATCTGTCCATTAGTAGTGTTAATGTATACAATTACCCATCTGCTGAGCTGACATTTGTCAGCCTGACATTTAATATTGTCACAAACAGGCAACAGTCCTACTGAGCCTCGCCTAGGATTTCAAAGGAAGTGTCTCCAGGCAGACACTTTTTAATTAAGGTTTGATTTAGTGTAAATTATGAACCACAAAAACAACTGCTTCAAGCAATATCAAATATCCAGACTGAAATAAATCTCAGAGTTCTAATCTGAGAGTTTTCAATCCTCTAAATTTGCTGAACACCCAAGCACAGATTTCGAATATCAGTCACTATAAAATACGTTCTTTCTATTCACTATCTTGTATAATCTGTAAGTTGGCAGGTTTCCTTTTTTGGAAAAGAACAGTATTTTCTGTTGTTGCTGTTGTTTTCAATTTTGGATTTCTCATAGTAATTTGCACATAGCAATTCTGAAAGGAAATTTAGCTAACATTTCTCAGCTCAAGCTATGTAATGGCTTACATATATGTTCTCACATATAATTTATAGCATCTTTATGAAATAAGATTTTTATCCTCATTTTATAGATGAAGAAATTATGAAACAGGGATATGAAATACCTTACCCAGCAGTGGTACCACAAGGATAAAAAAATCCAACAGTCTGACTCCAAATTATTCTTAACTAGATCAGAATTGTGGTTAGGCTGGGCAAAGTGATTCATGCCTATAATTCCAGCACTTTGGGAGGTCACAGAGGGAGGATCCCATGAGGCCAAACATTTGAAATCAGCCTAGGCAGCAACACAGCAAGACCTGTCTCTACAAGAAACTTAAAAATTAGCCGGGCATTCTGGTGCATGCCTGTAGTTACAACTACTCAGGAGGCTGCAGTGGGAGGATTCCTTGGGCCCAAGACTCAAGATTTCAGTGAGCTGTGGGTTTGCCACTGCACTTCAGCCTAGGCAGAGAAAGACCCTCTCTCAAAAAAACACACAAAAATTTGTGGAAAATATGTAGAGGTAATTCCTTAAATAAGACTCCTTAGTTTTCACTGTCTCAAATACACGTTGGTATTGCTTCTCTGTTAGTTCATAACCCTCATGACTGAATATTGTAGGACTTTTCTTCTATCATGATAGTAGCTATTTTGCCATCATACTAGCCTAACACACCATTATATCCCCTTATACTGCAAATATTTTTTGAGAATATACTTCACTCTTACTCTAAAGGAGGGGTCCCCAACCCCTGGGCCACAGACGGGTACAGGTTCATGGCCTGTTAGTAACTAGGCCACAAGGCAGGAGGTGAGTGGAGGGCAAGCGTTGCCACCTGAGTTCTGCCTCCTGTCAGATCAGCAGCAGCATTAGATTCTCAAAGAAGCACAAACTGCATTGTGAACTGCACATGAAAGGGATCTAGGTTGCACGCTCTTTATGAGAATCTAACGCCTGATAATCTGAAGGGACAGTTGCATCCCGACGCCTTCACCCCCCAGGGCCATGGAAAAATTGCCTTCAACGAAACCAGTCCCTGGCGCCAAAAAGGCTGGGGACAGCTGCTCTAAAGCATCACTTATTGTGTAGGTCAAAACACCAATCCTCATAGCATCACTCAGTAATATTTCTCAGACTGATACTATAGTAACTCCTAACACATTCCAAATCTAGCCATATTTAAGACCATAAATATAATTTTTTAACCAAGTTTTTTTTGATGAAAAATTTTTTCACTATAATTAAGCTATAGAACATAAATCTTTTTATGTGTTGAGAGAAATATGCCATTAGAAATTTAGAATGTGGTTCTTCTGGAATTAAACAAGAAAAGTCTATTGTTTTAAAATCACTTAAAGAACAAAGGTATTGATTTATAAGGAAAAGTCTAAGCAGCTGGATAAGCTGATAGCTGAAGAGAGATAAGATAAAAATAATAATGGGGCTGAAATTTATAAATGCCATTGAAGAGAGAAAACCATTTGTCATCCTGATTTTTCTGGTATATCTTGGAATATGATGATATCACAAAGTACCAAAAACATTTTTTCCCACTTCTAAGGTTATGGGACCTGCTGCCCTAGAATGCAACTTCTGGTAAAAGGAGAAGTCATTCGCTGTTAATACAATAGGAACTGATTCGCTATGAGCAGATTTAATAGTATAAAGTCCTCTGAGATTCCATGCAATCATTCTGTTAATGTTGACCATAATTTAAATTGAACTAGTTGAATTAGAATGCCTTATAATGAAGAAAATAAATCAACCTACACCATTGCTAATTCTAACAGAGGACCACAGTTTACCTGACTCCCAGAAGGATGCTGAGTAGCCATGTCAACTCTCTCACCCAACAACAGTCAATGCAGCTCAGAGCGCAGGGTGGATGTGAGGTGAGACATTTGAGAGAGGGTGAACAAACCCTGCTGGAGTACAGATAACCTGGCCTAATATTAACATCAAATGTCTAGAATTCCAAAAACAGAAAATCACACAAACTATGGTGAGAATGAAAATTACACTAAATTGTTAGTTACCCTCTCCAGGAAAACAAGTAAGACATGGTACAGCAAATTGTTTACATTTGTCATAGAAATGCAATTATTCAAAAGCAAAATGTAAGCACTCTACGCAAATTAATGAAATTGAGAAGATGAGGATATTTTTAAAATTCTGAATGCCTTAGGGAGGTTTGATGGACTCTTATTGAGATTTGTAAACTCACAGGCCCAGGCACAGAGCTTAACATGATGAGGGTGTTCATGGAGAACAGGAGATTCCAGGCAAAAACAATTACCTTTAGAAACTATTTCAAATTGTGACATACAGCCAGGCACAGTGGCTCACACCTGTAATCCTAGCACTTTCGGAGGCCAAGGCAGGTGGATAGTTTAAGACCAGTCTGGACAACATGGGAAAATCCTGTCTCTACTAAAAATGCAAAAATTAGCCAGGCATGGTGATGTGCACCTGTAGTCCCAGCTACTTAGGAGTCTGAGGCACAAGAATTGCTTGAACCAGGGAGGAAGAGGTTGTAGTGAGCTGAGATTGTGCCACTGCATTCCAGCCTGGGCAATACAGCGAGATACTGTCTCAAACAAACAAATCAATTAATTAGTTAATTACAATTGTGAGAGAAAAGTTGTTTTGTGTTCTTTCATTTATTAACCATGCTTAAATACATGTACAAGTCTATTTTTTCTTAAATCATATTTCCTTACAACAGACATTGCTTAGAACTTTATCAAAAATGAATGAATCTATTCAATTGCACTTATCTTATCCAAAATATCTCACTACCTTAGTGCCATACTATTACAGCACATTTTGGATCTCTTTATAGAGTATGGAAGCTACAGTGGCAGGAATAGTATAACATGTTTCTTGAGATCATAACCCAGAATAATCTCATTTTTTAAAAAACCTATGTGATATGTAAAAACAATTATTTCAGTGTGTCACACTAACTGAAATTGTCAACCCCAATATGCAGACAAGTCATATGATTAGATATTGTTCTTCATGTGATCATTATACAAAAGTTTAAGTTGTCAGGGAAGATGAGAAAACCTATAATATGTTTCTTCGACTGATAATAGTTATTCCTCCTACTTTTCCCATTCTATATTTGATTTAACCTTACAAATGTAAATGTCAGTTTTCTGTGAGGAAGCAGGTGGCAAGGTCATTAGACTGTTGGAGGGATTTAACGTGAGCCTCTAGGAAATATGCAAACCTCAGACATGTTTAAGTAAGGTTCCTCACCTTGAACGAATTGCTTGTTACATACAGCTAATTCCAAGTGGAATTTCAAGACATTATTGAGAGACAGGGTGACCAAACCATGCTGGAGTAAAGATAACCTGTACAGTATTATCCCACTGGATACTGCTTGACAAATCATGATTTGCCAAACTTAAGTCGGGTAAGTTTAAGTGAAATATTTATAAGTAGTGAATCTTTTATAAAGTTTTATAAAAATCAGAAACACTTATAAATTCTATTGAAATTAGTTACCATTTACAGAAAAAAGTATAATTATTTGACCTTTTATAATTATGATGAACAAAGGGAAAATCGTTGATTGTATATTGTTACTGGAAAAGGTCTATGTAAAATACTCATCCTGGCATTTTAATGCAAATACTTTAATACCACAAACATACCTGCAAATGTTTACCCCACTAAGTTTACCACTGGTTTCATTACGTCTTGACAAAAGGCTCAAAGTTATTTTATTTTTTTGAGACAGAGTTTTGCTCTTGTTGACCAGGCTAGAGTACAATGGTGCAATCTCAGCTCACTGCAACCTCTGCCTCCTGGGTTCAAGCAATTCTCCTGCCTCAGCCTCCAAGTAGCTGGGATTACAGGGGACCGCCACCATGCCTGGCTAATTTTTGTATTTTTAGTAGAAATGCCAGGCTGGTCTCCAACTCAGGTGATCCACTCGCCTTGACCTCCCAGGTGCTGGGATTATAGGCATGAGCCACCATGTCTGGTCTCAAAGTTATTTTTATGATTCACTTATCACATCAAATTTGCCATAAACAATGTCATTTTCTGCACAAAGGTTTTAACCATCTAAGCCTTGTATACAGGGTAGTTGAGCATGAAAGATGCACTGGGGAAATCACAGGTGTAACTTAGATAGCAGTTATGACTGCTTTAGAAACGTCACCATTTTACAACAAGCATCCTCTTGTTTTAGGATGGCTGATTTATATTCATAGTATCAATACAGAGAACTCAGAAAACAAGATATTTAAGAATTGATATTGTATATACTTGGTTTAATACCATTTTTAATTCCTTAACAAATGTCGGTGATTTGTTTCAGTATATCTAACTTTCTTACCTAGATAACAAATATTTTGGTAGAAAGGTAATTCTGAATATATGCATGCAACATAATGAAAAGTTGTCTATAATGTTTAGGAGCCCTTTGGAGGAGTCAACCAATGAATGCAGGCACTGCCGTACACGTTAGCCATAGAAGTGGGAAGGAAGAAACACAGGATAACTGAGCTCTGAGCACACCTAGACTGCTCTACATGCAAAGCATTAACAGTACACAATGATTTAAAACGAATGCAGTCTGCATTCTCAGAGTAAGTAATCTAATCATTTTCACTCTATATGACTATAGGAAGCTTTTGGCGTAACCCTGAATTAAAAGTAGTTCTAAGCAAATTATATTTTGCAGATTAAAGTGATAACACCTGCCAACCTTAGAAAAAAAAAAAAAAAGATCAAGGTTGCCAAGGGCTTATGCAGAAAATCACTTCAATGCTTTATGTCATTGTTTCTGTAAATGAGATTCTACACCTAAGCATGGACACTGTTTCCATTTCCAATCATTAAAGCCATGGGTGGGCAACAGATAAAGCCTGGGCTCCACAATGAGGAGATGAGAGCGTCAGGAGCTCTCCACCCGCCAGCTGTGTCACCTCAGGGAAGATACTTGACTCCTTTAAACTTGTTTTCTTTGGTACAGATGCCTTAATTATTGCTGCCTGACTTCAGAGGGTTATTGTGAAAATTAAATGATAAATACAAAGTCTAATTTACAGATTACAAATATCACATAAATACTTTTACTACGTGGAGTTGAGAAAATGGGATCCCACTTTCATTTTGTTTCATGTATCTTCTTTGATTTCCCATTTTCTCATCGATAAAGTGAAAGATGTATACAAATAATCCATGATCTCCTCCAGCTCTGAAATTCTGACACTAAGAGGTTTGTGTTAGTAAAGAAACCTTCAGAAAAGAAACCTAGAGTCTCTTCCTCTTGTGAGTATCCAAGATTTTTGAATAATGCCAAAATATCCGAATGAATTTTATATATTTGAAATCTCATACTTAAACTGCTGCTGTTGACATAATATAATATGTATGTAGTACGAGCATGTATACACATTATATATGAACCATACACACTGGTATGTCTGTACATTACATTTTAATAAAACATTAAAATTGCAATATTTTTAATAAATATGGGCTTAATGGCATATTACAGGATAGCTTAGTATGAAAAGGAACATGTTTGATAAAATAAAAGTAGTCATAGTATCTAAATCTTGTCCGTGTATATTCAGATTGTACAAATAAGGTCATTTAAA
The DNA here is from genome assembly GCF_008728515.1 of Papio anubis. Lineage (NCBI taxonomy): Eukaryota > Metazoa > Chordata > Mammalia > Primates > Cercopithecidae > Papio > Papio anubis. The sequence goes on from NC_044978.1 coordinate 11,933,535, forward strand.
GATAAAGTTATAGCTTAATTTGAGACTTTTCACATCTGTGTGAGTCGAATGATTCACTGTGCCCCAGTTGCCCAACTTTCCATATCTTCTCCTCCAGCAAAAGGTACTCTTCAAAATGAGAGTATAAAATATCTTTAGAGACTATTACAGGAAAATCCTAAAATAATCATATGACATCACCACAAGGAGTGTGGAGATGTCAAAAGTTGACGCAGAGGAAACTATGGGCATTTAGAGGTGTTTTAAAAACAACTATGCAGCTTTTAAGGTCACATTCTGAGAGAGAGGGAGAGAATATCTGAGGCTTACAAGAAGATAGATATGCATAAGCCAAACAATACAACAAAGCATACAAAATTGCACGTATACACATACACAGTCTGTACTTTGCATAGCTTCAATATATGCTTGAACTTAAGTTACTGTGGTTTACATAACAGTTTGAATTTCAGTTAGCATAGTTACGTTAACTGCATAGTTATGTTAACTGTAATTGCATGAAGTATAAACTTTGCTGCTAGCTCTTTAGTATGCAAACCACTGCATAAATAACATGTGCATCATGATCCATGACCACGCAAATTACTTCAAAGTCTACTGGCGGCTCCTCGCTATACATCTGTTACTTAGTTCATGCACAGACAGTAAAGCTTGCAATTGTGTTGCCTCCTTTACTCCTAGTGATAAACTGAAAATATTTACAAAACTGGATAATTGATAAGAGGAATTGATTAAAGATTCAAATAGAAATGGAAAGTGGAAGAAATACATTGGAAATTTTGACACAGCTGTTGTTCAAGAGACTCTAGACTTGCAGCCATAAAAAATGCCATAATGGTGAACTTACATATAAGTAAGGAAAGTCATTACGATTAAAAGGAAGAAAAGTGGGAGAAAAGCTTCTTGGTAAAGGAATTCAGGTATTACGCAACATTGAAGGCACAAAAGATGAAATGTTGAAAGCTAATGCAAACTCAGAAAGGAGTATGACAATTTGTGTAGGCAAAGATGCTTGCTTCCTGTTGTAACTTATGCAATGAGAAAAAGGCAAACACTACTCAAAACTACTCCTGGTACGTTTTTCACAATGAAACAAAACACATTAGTTCTTGGTGTTACCAATGTTTCAAATTATAGTATAAATAATTACTAGTTATACTGTTTTTCATTTTTCTATTCTTATAAGTGACAGTAAGAGACTGTTTAATATTTTCAAACAAAATGTGTACAAGTCATGGAATAATCATAAGTTTTCCATTGATTATTATGATTATCCTTCAGCTTCAGTTTGCAGATTTATATGATTTACTGTACCATCCAAAGCAAAGACTAGGAAGAGAAGATTTTTCAGGGTAACAGCCTTGACATGGCAAAATCCTGTCTCTACAAAAAATACAAAAGTTAGTCAGGCTTGGTGGCACACGCCTGTAGTCCCAGCTACTCAGGAGGCTGAGATGGGAGGATCACTTGAGACTGGGGAGGTCGAGGCTGCAGTGAACCACAATTGTGCCAGGGCACTCTGGCCTTCTGGCCTGGGCAATAGAGTGAGACCCTGCCTCAAAAAAAGTAAGACACAGCAGCCTTGAAGGGAGGGATTAGATCAAGAATTTGTTCAGGTTTCCAGTTTTTTCATGATTCAGTCTTGGTAGGTTTATGTGTTTCTGGAATTTATCCATTTTTTAGGTTGTCTAATTTGTTAGTGTATAATTGTTCACAGAAGTCTCTTATGATCTTCGGTATTTGTGTTATCAGTCCTAATGTCTCTTCTTTCATCTCTCATTTTGAGTCTTCTCTTTTTCTAGGTCTAGCTATAGGTTTTTATCAATTTTGTTTCACTTTTAAAAAGGAACAACTCTTAATTTATCTTTTGTTTTTCTAGTCCCTTATTTATAACTGCTCTGATCTCTTTCTTTTCTTCTGCTAACATTGAGCTAAGTTTGTTCTTTTTCTAGTTCCTTGAGGTATAATGTTAGGTTATTAGAGCTCTTCCTTTTGATGTAAGCATTTACTGCTATAAACTTCCCTCTTAGAACTGCTTTTACTGCATCCCATTAGTTTTGATATGTTATGTTTCCATTTTTATTTGCAAGTCTGAACAGACCATAATAAGTAAGAAGATCGAATCAGTAATTAAAATTCCAAAGAAAAGCTGAGGACCAGAAGAGTTCACAGCTGATTTCTACCAATCATTTAAAGAAAAACTAATATAAATTCTTCTCAAACTCTTCTAAAAATGTAAAGAGGAGGAAATATTTCTAAACTCCTTTTACAAAGCCAGCATTATCCCCATACCAAAACCAGATAAAGACATTACATGAAAAATAAACTATGGGCCGATATCACTGATAAACACAGATATAAAAATCTTCAATAAAATATCAATAAACAGTATTTACTACATTAAAAGGATCATTCACCATGATCAAGTGATTTGTCCATGGGATGCAAGGTTGATTCAACATATGCAAATCAGTAAATGTAATTGATATCGTTTGGCTCTGTGTCCCCACCAAATCTCATCTTGTAGCTCTCATAATTACCACGTGTTGTGGGAAAGACCTGGTGGGAGATAACTGAATCATGAGGGCAGGTCTTTCCTGTGCTGTTTCTTGTGATAGTAAATAGGTCTCATGAAATCTGATGGTTTTAAAAATGGGAGTTTCCCAGCACAAGTTCTCATTCTGTCTTTGCCTGCTGCCATCCATGTAACATGTGACTTGCTCCTTCTTGCCTTCTGCCATAATTGTGAGGCCTTCTCAGCCATGTAGAACTGTAAGTCCATTAAACCTCTTTCTTTTGTAAATTGCCCAGTTTCAGGTATGTCTTTATCAGCAGGCTGAAAATGGACTAACACAGTAATTCACTATATTACCAGATTGAAGGGCCATATCATCTCAATAGATGCAGAAAATGCATTTGACAAAATTCAACATACTTTCACCAAAACAGCTCTCAATAAAGTATACAAGGAATATTCCTCAACACAATAAAAGCCATATGTGACAAGCCCACAGTGACATCATACTCCATGAAAGGTTGACAGCTTTATCTCTAAGATCACGAAGATAAGGATTCCATTTTTACCACTGCTATTCAGCATATTTCTGGAAGTCCTAGCCTGAGCAATTAGGCAAGAAAGATAAAGAACATCCAAAAATGGAAAGAAACAAATCAAATTAACCTTGTTCACAGATGACATGATCTTATGCTTAGAAAAGCCTAGACTCCACAAGAAAAGTTTTAGAACTGAGAAATTCAGTAAAGTTGCAGGATGCAAAAATCAACTTATAAAAGTCAGTAGCATTTCTATACGTGAAGAAACTGTCTGAAAAATAAAGAAAATAATTCCATTTAGAAAACATCAAAAAATAGAAGTAAACTTAACCAAGGAAGTGAAACATCTATATACAACATTTATGAAAGGAATTGAAGATAACACAAATAAATGTAAAGATGTCCCTTGTTCATGGATTGGAAGACTGTTAAGATTCATACTTCAAGCAATCAACAAATTTAATATAATTTCTATCAAAATTCTAATGTCATTCTTCACAGAAATACAAAAGAAATTCTAAAATGTATTTGAAACCACAAAAGATCCCAAATAGCCAAAAAGTAATATTGATCAAAAATAACAAAGCTAGCTGGAGACAACATACTACCTGATTTCAAAATATATTATAAAGCTACAGTAATCAAAACAGCATGGTACTGACAAAATAAGAATTGATATATTGAACAAACATATATGACAGAGAGCCCCCAAATAAGCCAATTGGTTTTCAAAGGTGCCAAGAACACACAATGGGGAAGAGACAGATTTTTAAATAGATGAGGCTGGAAAAATGGATTCCACATAAAGATAAAAAATGAAACTTTATCTCACCCCTTATACAAAAATCAACTCAAAATGGATGGAAGACTTAAAGACTTGAAACTATAAAATTACTAGAAGAAAATATAGACAAATAGCTCACTGACATTGGCCTGGACAGTGATTTCTTAGATATGACCCCACAAGCACAGGCAAGAAAAGCAAAACACAGACAAATGTAATTGAATCAAACTAAAAAACTTCTGCACAGCAAAAGAAACAATAGAATGAATTCTCCCACACACTGGGAGAAAAGAGTTACAAATCGTACACTGGATAAGGGGCTAATACCCAGATTATATAAAATGCAAGGAACTCAAAGCACTCAATAACAAGAAAACAACCCTATTAAAAAAGGGCAAAGGACCTGAATACACATTTTCCAAAGGAATACATACAAATGGCCGACAGATATATGAAAATTTGTTCACCATCTATAATCATTAGAGAAATGCAAATTAAAATCACAATGAGAAATCACCTCACACCTATTAGATCAGTTATTATCAAACAGATGATAGATAAGTATTAGTGAGGCTTTGGAGAAAGGGGAATTCTTACACACTGCTTTCAGTATTATAAATTAGTACAGCCATTTTGAAAACCAGTATGGAAACTCCTCAAAAATCTCAAAATAGAATTACTCATCTGTCCAGCAATCTCACTCCTGGGCATATATACCTAAAGGAACTAAAACCAGTATGCTGAAGAGATATCTGTACTCTCGTGTTTATCGTAGCATTAATCCTAATAACCAGCATTTGAAAGCAACCTAAGTATCCATCAACAGATTTCTAAAATATGACAAATATACATAATGGAATACTATTCAGTCTTAAAAAAGGAAATTCTGCCATTTGCAACATGTATAAACCTAGAAGACATTATGTTCAGTAAAATAAGCCAGGCATGGAGATATAAATACAATATAAACTCACCTATATGTGGAATCTAAAAAGTTGAACTGATTGAGTAGAGAGTAGAATGGTGATTACCAGAGGTGGGTAAGGGTAGAGAGGCATTGACAGAGAAATGGGGAAACATTGGCCAATGAGTACAAAGTTTCAATTAGATGTGAGGAACACATTCTGGTGTTCTACTGCACAGCAGGATGACTATAGTTAATAATTACATTTTTCAAAATAACTGAAAGAGAGGATCTTAAATGTTCTCAGCACAAAGAAGTGATAAATATTTGAGGTGATCAATATGCTAATTAGGCTTATTTGATCATTTTACAGTGTAACATGTGTTGAAACATCACATCATATTCCAAAAACATATACAATTTGTCAGTTAAAAATAAAACTAAATTTTTAAAAATTATTGACATTTAGAAATTTACTCATGCCAATTTTATTCCAATATACTTATTTCTGCATCACTTGGTATCTTCATGTAGACAAACCCATAATTAACATGTATCTATGATGTTCACTTTTCTATTCTTACTTTCAAGGTGACATCTTCTACACCGAATAGATGGATTTAGAAAGGTTATTTTTAGCTCTCCCTATGGCTGACTTAATGCTACACTAGCCATTACAAGGCACATTAGTTTCTTGCCGGAATGTTTTTATCATGGAAGTAAGCTTGAGGCCTACCACACTTCATGAATTTTATGAAAAATTCTTTTGTTTTGCCTTTTAAAAATTTCTCCCTTTCTGCTTCTTTATTTTCCCATTGTTCTAGTTTTTGTACTTGAGAGTGTCATTTTGACACTTTCTATTTCCAATGAAAAAGTTTTATTTTAACACTTCTATTTCATGTGATTATGTTTTAACTCTACAAAATCTGTGAAAGCCCTCACAATCTTGGCATACCATCTACATCTAAGCATTGTGCTAATACGTAGAAGGATGTCTATAGCCTGTTAAATTAAGAAATTTGTCCTGTTAATCCCACTGAAAGTTTTTCCTGCTAAAGTTTTTCTTATGGGTTTTGAATTTCTCATGCTTATTAATTTTTATTTATACTGTAAATCCTGTTTATAGAACTATGGTGCTTTACTTTACAATAAATTATAAATTATCGTTAATAGAACATCCATGCTATAAAATCTGTATCTGAGTTTCATAAGACTTTTTTGTCATCTGTTGCTTATAATCACATTCTCTAAAACGATGTATCATATAGAGAAGTTTTATCTTATAAAGCTTTTCTTGTATATTGCTTACGTGTTAGAGTTAAGACATAAATGAAAATAAGATATTGTTCACAGTGTATTTTATGAGCAATCTATAAGGAGACCAAAATTGTGAGGTATAACTCAGTTCAACAAAGGTGGCTACCTAAATTGTTTCTAGTACATTGCAGGCTAGGTTTTCAACCCTAGACAGAAACATCAAATCCATCTATAACTCTTTTGGAAACCTATTATCAAATGAGAAAAAATTTCCTAGCTGACTTCCTTATCTTATGATGGGGCTTTGACACTTGAATCAACTAATAATTGTAGCCGTTTCACAGAAAAGGTCAGTTTTGACAAATGGCCTCTTGCACATGGTGAAAACACTCTTTTGCTGTCAGGCTAAGGTTTTACTCAATAAATGCAGTTATAAAATCAGAAATATCTTTGGATGGACCATAATATACCCACAGGGCATTTAGAGAAAAGTAAATCTTCATTTTTGTCTTAAATTATCTTCCAATTGACAAAAACAAATACGAATTAGTACAAAACGCCATAGGTAACAGAGTTACATGGATAAGCCACTGCAGCTATGTAACAATAAGTCTCTGATGCCATGCAACCAAGGGTAGATGAAGGATAAAAGACAATAGAATGAGGACAGTGTATATAAATGCTATTATATGGCAGCTAAGTGGTAGCTAGTCACAAATAAATGAATGGTTCAAAGTAGTAACCTTTCATAAAAGGTAAGTTAAATGGGTATCATTCAAATTCATATTTATGCATGTCCCATTTGTGCTTGAGAAGTAAGCCTTGTACAAGGTATCTTTCTAGAATATCTGAATAATTATAATTCAACGGGGTTTTTAAGTATAAAGTTATCAGAATTTGTTGAAGAACTTAGGAGTTATTATGTAACCACTATGTCACTTTTAAAAAGAATTCTTGTCACATCACATAGAATAAGAGTTAACTCCCCATTTAGTCTTCTGAGAAACAAACACGTATCTGATGACCAAGAATTCATCGAAATGAGTGTTTACTTGAATACCTATTGTGTGCTTAGCACTGCTGCATTATAGGGGGAATATGAAAGAAAAAAATGGTTGTCACCATAAAAGAACTAATGAATAACACACATGCAAATTTAACAAATGTTAAAATGCACTATTATACTAAGAGTCAAACAAGTACTCCAGGACAATGCAATAATTCAAAAGACATGAAGAGGCGGCAGAGAAGTGGTCTGCATAATGGAGGATACTGGTTTTCACTTTTGCCAACGCAATTTACAAAAACTTGGATAAGTAGGAAGAATAACAAACACCATGACAAACAGAAAAACAAAGTGAAATTGTGGGCAATGAAGATGATATATTTTTGGACAATGAGATCAGAGAAAAAAGCAGGCAGAAAGGAAAACTTGGGGCGTGGGAGAACACAGGAATGCCGTAAGAGGAAGTATTGTGAAGAGGGATTGATAAGTAAATGTCCCATTAAACTAGGCCTGAAAATCCAGACAAGTACATAGAGAGTAAATATTTATTGTTTATTTTTGTTGTTGTTTTCTCTTAAGAGGGAAGAGAGATCGTGAGAATGCTGTTATGTGCCTATCAATCCAGCAACAAAGTGCTGGAGCAATTTCCTTCTTTATGATCAAATCTTCCTCTTAGAGGAGCCTTGGAATAGAGTAGATAAGTGTCCCAGTGGAAGTAAACATTAGACAATTCAAAATATTAGAACAGACATCCATCGAGAACTTAAGACTCTCAGTAAGGAAATAAGGCATTATCATCTTAGAAACAAGAGCCGAAGCTATTAAAATGGATTACCAAAAAGAGGATCAAAGATAAAACACAGAAATACTTGTAGTTAGAAGCAGCAAACGAGAAATACAAGCACTATGAAAAAGTAAAGAAAAAGTTTAATATGCTGTTATCAAAATGAAGGAGGAACGTTTAAGAGGCTAACCTAGTTAATTGTATTCAATGTCATTTGAATAAAGCCAAAAAGAATGAGGCTAAGTTTGTAATGAGAAAGCAGAAATTTGGGAGGTTTGTAGTTTCAGCAAAGTTTTGAAAAATAAGATGAAATTATAAAGGATGAAAGAAACAATGGGTAATAAAGAAATGAGAGAGAAGATAAATGATAGTAACATACCAGAAACCCAAGATGAGTTAAAGATTTCTTCATGAGAAAGCAGGGAGGTGCAATATAGTATATCAGTGAAAAGCTATGGAATTAGACTGGCTCCGTTCAGGTTCCCAGGTTTGACTCTCCTACTTGCTGTTTATGTAATTTGTGTAATTTTTACACATCATTTCCTCTTAGTTTTATTTCCTCTTCTGAAAATAATGAGATAATTGTGATGTCAGCTTCATAAGGTTATTATGAGAATTTTAAAAATAACTCAGGGAAATATATTTCTTGGCAATTTATTATAATTTAGTATTATTTGGATAGGTTGTTTGCACTGGCAAAGGAGTCAAGATGAATGAAAATATCCTAGATGAGGGGTGGTCATGTTACAGGAACAAGGACGTGGATGTTAGCCTTATATCACATTGGACCTTCTCAGTATTTTCAAACAGATAAAATTAAAATCGGTAGTTTTCATTGCTTCCTAATTCTCTGCACATAAAATTCTCTCCACTAATACATAAAGCTTGGAGATTTAAGTTTTAGGATTAATATAAATTATCTACAGAAGAATCTTATCATAGTGAGTAAATCTGGGCCAGGCGCGGTGGCTCAAACCTGTAATCCCAGCACTTTGGGATGGCTCAAGCCTGTAATCCCAGCACTTTGGGAGGCCGAGACGGGCGGATCACGAGGTCAGGAGATTGAGACCATCCTGGCTAACACAGTGAAACCCCATCTCTACTAAAAAATACAAAAAAAAAAAACTAGCCGGGCGAGGTGGCGGGCACCTGTAGTCCCAGCTACTCAGGAGGCTGAGGCAGGAAAATGGCGTGAACCCGGGAGGCGGAGCTTGCAGTGAACTAAGATCCGGCCACTGCACTCCAGCCTGGGCGACAGAGCGAGACTCCCTTTCAAAAAAACAAAAGAAAAAAGTGAGTAAATCTGGACTTGTCAATGGGGTGCAAATTGACATTATGCCACTCTATTGGTTTGACTCACCTAGCTCACCAAGAACCTTACAAAACATTTCCTAAATTGCTGTGTCATTTTGCCATGCTTAGTCTGCACAGCAACCAGATTTATAATCAATTTTTGTAGCATAAATATGAAAGAAGAGATAAAATGGTAAAGACAACTGAGAAGATGACTTTTCTCTCTAAATCCATAGCAGTTCAGGAGTCTCCAGTAGATTTAGGAACACAATAAAATTTGGCACAAAATATCTGAGAATTATCTACGATGGTACTTGTCTTTATTTCTAATTTTATACTTAATGGTATAATATGTCTAATTGAAATTTGAGTGTTTCAGGTTAGGCATATGGCTTTCCTAAACAGTTTGGCAATTGCTAGTTACCATGAAACCTAGGAAAGAGGACTCCATTCCCATCTATGCAAGCTTTCAGTAACATGACACTAGGCAAAACAAGGACTATCTACATATAAGATTTTACATTGTGTAGGTAGATGACTTAAATCAAAAGCTGTCTAAACATTTAAAGTATTCATGTTATATAGGCTTTATCCTTTAAAAAATTCTTTGGAAAATGTCTGGTATTACAACACAAAAAATGAGGAGCTTACAAATACATTGCCTATTGTTTTAGATGTGTAGGTAGGGTAGATCTACACTCTTGCATTGGACTGGAATACCCGGTGATTACCAATGTGCAACAGATGGAAATGCTGAATGCTAAGTAACATATCCTCTTGATTACTGTACTTTAAAGTATGTGAGATTTATTATAAGCCTAATTCTAATTCAATGAATGCCATCAACAGATTGCATGATGGGTCATTTTCACTGTGGGGTGTAAAAGAACTACTAAAAAAGTTGACAGGCAAAGCATATTAGAAAACAATCTTGTAAATTTGATTAATGGCACTTGCAAATTCACATTTATTCAAAATAATGTTTTCTGTACATATGGTGACATGGGAAATCTTAGGCCACCCCCTGGGAAAACATAATGAAGATAAGCAGCTGTTAAAACCCAATTTTGATGCTTTGTAATAAAAAAACACCAGTCTAAGTATTTGAATTAAAACAAATCTGTCACTGAAAAAGGCATTTTTTTAATATAATGGCAAGCCAGTGCACTTAGCCAGCTCATAGATCCAGTATTCAACTGATCTTAGGAGGGAAGGCAGAGTTCATGACTGCCCTGCCATGGAGTCCCCATGGTTCCTGGGCAGCCCTTACACAGTGCCACGCCCATTGAAATAAGCATACCTCTCCTGCCTATGGATCAAGATGGAGGGGGAGGCTGGAAACCCTTCATCCATCAACACTGACTCCCTATTCTGAGCTATCAAATTTTCATTGCTAAGTCTTCGCTATACGAGCAACAATCAAGAGTGCTTAGATACTGGTTTCCCAGAAGATAGGGAAGATCATTGGCTACAATTAAGCAATTTGTGTCCACAATTAGGCAGCAGGCTTTTTGATCAGAGAATCTAGGAGAGAGAAGGCAGCCTTCTCTATCAACTACAATGATTTCATTACTTCAAGCTCTCTGGATCAGTGCTGTCAAGTAGACAAACAAAGCAAGCCACAAGTAGAATTTTAAGTTTCTAGTAACCATATTAAAAAAGTAAAAAGAAACAAATGAAATTAATTTAACAAGATGTTTTATCCATATATATTTTATCTTATATGAATATGTGTAATTCTTTTTTCATACTAAGTCTTCAAAAGTCAGTATGTATTTTACACATAGAGCACATCTCAATTCAATCTAGGCATAATTTAAGAGCTCCATAGAAAGATATGTACAATGACTACCATTTGTACTGCACAAATACTGATGGTATCTAATATCTAAACTCCATTGTTTAGTTTGTGTTACATTTAATCAAAACCAGAGTAATTAGTAGTTAAAACCCGAGAAAACATAATCGATAGGATAAATTCCCTAAAAGAAAAAGTATGGAAATCTGAGTGTAACTTTGGGCAGATAATGAAAACCAAAACATGTCTATCAAAATCCAGATGTTTTGCCTAAACCATAATGCCAAAATACATTTAGATGATTGATTGCAACTTTTACTTTTCATCAACAATAGCAATAAAATGATGCTCTGTAATTTATCTTGTTAATTTAGCAGGGAAATCACAGTGGCTATTTTAGGCCCAGTCAAATTTTAGATACTGAATGGTGTGGATTATACATCAATACTGATGTAATTGTACATAAGGATGCAATTTCCTTTTTTGCTTTATGATCAAAAGCTCTAAGTTTCTCTTCTAAAACTTAAAAATCTCTTTGTAGATACTTTGTAATTTTGTGATTTACTTCTTGTCTCAGTTTTCCTTGTCTACCAATCTTAAAATCTCAAAAATTGATTTCAAAAGACTTAACTTTTTCTTTTTCTCATTCTATATAAGAGAAAATATGTAATCTTCTTGTTAATTTAGATAGTCAGGATTTATATATTTATAATACCAATTTTGATTATGTGTATTGTGTATACTTAACTATCTAATTTGAAACAAGACTCAATAGCAAGGCAAAAAATATTTTAAAAGTTCATTTCATTGATCTGTAGCTAATATTAGTTGTTTCTTATCTAAAGTAGGGCTTTACTCTTTTGCATTCTAACTTGGTGTTATCTTTAAATATTTTACGTAATAAACACCAAACACTTAAACCCAGAATCAGGATTTTAAAAATATGGTCTCAACCTGTTTTCTACTCTACATTTGTAGTTCTGCATAAAATTATTTCTACTTACTCTCTCTCCCAGATGCAGTTCTTGATCTTCAGTTTCCGATATTTAGTACTAGGCTTTCCTCATCACTAAAAAGCCTGCCTTCTTCATTTCACATTGGTCAATTTGTATCTATCCTTCAAAGTCTCACATTGACTATTTCTTTGGAAATTTTTTTTTTCAGAGCACTGCAGCATAGAACTCTCTCCTACCTCTGACCTTTTCTAGTATTTACTAGAAGTATCTAGTAGTTATTTTCATCGGGATTTTTAAAAAGCTGAATTCAGCTTTTTGAAACTGAATTAAAACAACAACAAAAAAAACTATAGAAACAAGAACAAAACAAGCAATGTTGCCTAACTTTCAACAATTGCAGCTGTTTCTAGCAGGATGAAAGACCACTAGGAAGATTGAGGGAAAGGGTGAATAACTGAGGCAGGAGAATAGGGTCTGAAGACAGGAAACCGAAGCCCAATATTCACTGACTTCCTAGAATTGAATCAAAAGGAAAACTCCACCTCTCCGTGTCCAAGTTACAAAAGGATCAGAGGCAACCCCTACTTTCGGCCTGAAGATAAAAAATGGAGAATACCTCTGAGGGGTCACCTCCTGCAACTGATGGTGGGCCACTCCTTCATTTACATAGGGTGTAACCAACTAACAAAGGGGAAGAGGGTGTTTAAAACTCAAAAAATTCTGAAAACAGTGCACTTGAGCCGCTGGCTGGAGCCTGCTACCACTCCATGGAGTGTACTTTCCTTTCAACAAACCTATGCTTTCATTGCTTCCTTCTTTCGTTGTTTTGTTTGGGCATTTCGTCCAATTCTTTGTTCAAAATGCCAAGAACCTGGGTGACCCATAGTCAACCCTCCACTGGTAACATAACCATCCTCAGACTAGATAGGAACATACAGCTATGAGAAGGGGCACTACACAAGCTTATAGCTACCTTGATAGAGCTCCTCATCTGTGAATGTTTTAACCTTGTACCAATTTAGCCTCAATGTCCCAGGTGAGAGATATTCTTGGCCAGGATCACCTGTCTGTCATTTGGCTGTCAACAGTACAAAAAGGATATCTAACAAAAATATACTACCTAGACTCTAACGGAAAAACACAAGTACCCAGCTATACCACCTTACCAAGGTAGAAAAGAGTGCTCCTCCCCCAGGAAACCAGGATGATATTAGAAAGGGTGAAAAACAGATGATGAGTGGAAACACAAATAAATAATGATCACAACTCAGTAGTTAACTAATTAATATACTGCACGGTTATCTTCATGGTTGCTAAACTTTCTATACATAGGCTTTTTTTCTCATTAAAGTGGAAATTCCTTAGGAATTTTATGCTTCTTAGTATCTTCTACAATGTCTTATATATAATAGGTTCCTAATGTATTCTTTCCATTCTTTTCCTTACTATGAATGTTAGCAAAATTTTACTCCAATGGAAAATGTTTTTAATTAACCTAAGTGTGGTAAACATGCACATGTTGACATGTTTAAATGTATATGTTCATATTCACTCTTTTGCATGTGTCAGTTTAGTTCAGTTCAACAGATAAAGTATACACTGTAAAAATAGAGTACGTATTCTCTGAAAGCAATGTACTAAGCTGGGGACAAAAGGATAAAAAAGATGTCCCTGCGCTCAGGTCCTGTACTTTTATGCTGTCTGTTTTTAGAAAATAATTACTATAATAAATCATGGTCTAACAACTTGTATTTTTAAATGCTCTCAGTTTTGTTTCTAGAAATTTAGAATGCCTAAGGACTTGAAGGGCATTTTTATTATAACAGGGGGAAAAAAATTCTTATAAAAGCAGACAGCTAACGCTTACTTCTTTAGTCTTCATAGCACAAAGAAAGCGGGCATTATTTTTCTTTCTAGTATTAGTTTTATGTATGTAGTTAACTATAAATATTATTTCTAATTATATTTTCAGAAATGAAAAGTTCACAAATAATGTCCAGCATGTAATTTCATTAAATGTCACTGTTTTTTGATTTATGACCTTTTGAAGCCAGTTTTAAAGAATTCTATATAATAACTATTTGCCTTTTTATTTGAATACATTTATTTATGTAACTAATGATGACTGAACACCTATGTAGAAGCCATAACAGTAAGCATTTCTGGGACCAGAAACCTGAGGAATAGCATAATATGCCTTGAAGAGTTTCACTTTTCAATGGAGATGATAAATCATATCCACAAATGACTGATATCAGATAGTATCTAAAAATTTGTACGAGACAGTTAAGAACTCTAGAAAGAGTTCATAGAACAGATTTCTGTGCACCCTGCTTAGAGCAGCTTTCCCAGGTGTAGTAACAGATGAGCTGGATTTAAAGGCTCCATTCTAGCTTTCTAGTCTCATCTACTGGTTATCCCCTTACTCTTTTCTTCTCTCATCTAATTGCTGATTAAAATGATGCCTTTCACTCTCTTTGACTCTTTGCTCTTGTTAAGATAAAACTCTAATATCCTTCTTATCATTTAGGGTTCAATTCATTCAGACTGGATTTATGGAGTTTGTAATATATTCCAAGCACTGTCCCATGGAACGTCATTTCCAAAAAAAAATGACCCAGTGTCTGCCCTCAATGCGTTCAGAAACAAAGATTGTAAAAAACAATCACACAGCTCTAGGAGAGGTATATATGCGATTCCTTAACAGTGGAAGTGAGTTGTGGAAGGTTTATCTGAAATTTAAGTGGCTTGGATGGTGATAAGGGAAGGCCTTCACAGAGAAAGTAAAATTGATTAGAACCTTAAATGTTGAGTATTCATGGCAGACAATTGTAGTTTGAATAGCGTTATTAAAAAATAGCCAAGGAAGTGTATAAATACGCTGTACTCCACCACTGGCAGAGTAAGACTCAAACCAAATATCAGACTTTAGCTGACCAGGGGTACATTCTAGCAGGAAAGTAGGGATCACACGGAGGTAGTCAAAAAGAGAGCCAAGAAAACTCACCTGCTTATGTCACTGGAAATGTCTGTCTCTATTCTTATTTAAAAAGTTGTGTCGCATGAAATTTTAGTTTGGCAATTGCTTTATTTTCATTTTAATTTTGACCAGACTCTAACACATTGTGTATTGTGGACTATGTTTCCACAAGGCTTTTAAAATGTGATAATCTAAAACATAATGAATCCATGTCACTTGATTTTTTAAAATTTGCAGAGCACTAATCATACTATTATTCTGTTGATACTGACAACCATCATTAAGTCAAATGTTCCTAATTTCCAGTTTTAAAAAGTAAATGCTAGAGTTTAGTACTTACAGAAGCAGACCTGACTGAAAAGAGATCATAAATCTTTCACTGACAAGAAATTACCTGTGAATCAGAAGTTATTAATGCAAGATTTTCTCCAATAATTTGTTAGCTAAAGTATAAAAGACTCGGCATTTTCTCTGGAGTTTCAAGAAAAGAATGCACAATACAATAGCAATAGCACTGGGCTATTCGGGTCACTGAGAAAGGGTTTAAGTAGTTGACCTTTTTAATCAATATTGCCTACATATTCAAAATCCACTGTCCCACTGCCAATAATCTACTCTTTACTGTAAAATGTTAACTATGGTCAAATAACATGAGTACAACTTCATTTAACCTTTTTTTTTTTTTTTAAGAAATGAAGCTTCATACACATTTTAATTTCTCAAACCTCTTAAGGAAAAATTTCAACTTCAAATGAAGACTTACTACTGGTAACAACTTATTAAAAGCAGGTGTTTTCTAAATCTTAACAAATGGCGATAACAATTCAATGTTGAAGCATTGCTAATGCATTCTAATAGTCAAATAATATTTTAGATCATTAAATTAGAATTTAATAAAGTTGATTTTAATAACGAGCAATTGAAGCAAAACAGCAAAACGACTTCATAGTGATATTCCATATTAATGGGCTGCAAAGTGCTGCTGAATCTAATCTTCCCCCTTCACTTCTGGATTCACCATACTTGTAGCAATTGTGATTGCAGGAACAATTATTCCTCCTGGTATCTTTCATCACATTCCAAAGCTACTTACCCTCCCCAGTGCTGGAACTGGTACTGTCAGAGCTCCAAAACCTTGCCGTTGTAGCAAAAAGTTACAGCTAAATGTATGTAGCCAGGGGGACAAATGTGGTGGTGCCATGAAGTAAACAGGTACAATCATAAAACTGTGTCTGTTGCTGTGCAACAAATTACCCCAGAACTCCAAACTTCATCTGGAGTAATGTTCGCCATATTTGTTCTCAGTCTGTCATACCAGGGCATCACAGGCAAATATGCATCAGTGTCTGCTTTGGTAAATCCTGTTATAGTTCTGTTCTGACCATTATTTTAAAAGTATCATGTCTTCTTGTCTTAAAGATAATTATATGGGTCAGTCCAATAATTTCAGTTAGAATCAATTCTCTCTGTGAAAATGTTCTGTGACCTATTGTTTATAATGGCTGAATAGGTCTCCAGATATCATAATATTACTCAATATGTTGTCTTTAAAGATCATTATTTACAGATGTATACATAAATGGCTCAAATTAGTTATAACTATCAGTTTCAATACAAAAGAGATTCTTTCAATCTAGAGCTTGAAAGAATAATTATCTGTCAGCTTCAGTTGGTCATAAATACAGAGAGGATACAGTGGGATGGTTTGTCTCTATTCTACAGTGTCTGGGACATGGCTGAGAGACTTAAAATCCAGTCCTAGAAACATTTGAAACCTCATTCACTCACATGTCTGACCATGGATGCTGATGGTCAGTTAGGGGACTAGCTGGGACTGTCAGCAAGAACACAATGGCCTTTCTGTTTTATTAGCAAGTCTTCCAAGGAAAAGAGAAACCACATTGCCACTTATGGTCAGACCTCAGAAGTTGTGCCACATCCCTCTACCACTTTTTATTGGTCAAAGAGGTCACAAAAGTACACCCAGGTTTCAGGAGAGGGTACATAGACTATACCTCTCAATAGAGGCACATCACCATTACATTTTAAGTATATAGGATGATTTTCATATGTATACATAGGTGTAGTCATCTTTGGAAAATACAGTCTTTCACAAGAAGTACTAGAAGCAGAAAATCATGCTGGTGGAATTCTGAATTTGAAACTTGAAATGTCTTTCCAATCACCTGGGAAATTAAGTTAGTAGTAACATCAATTTCAATACCATTATCCTCTGTGCCCAGTATGTCATATGAAGCATAGTAATGCTAATATGTTACTTACAAGCTTTTTTGAGATGATTTGAGATCAGCTACCATGTGTACCATTGTTTCTCTCTCTCTCTCTCTATATATATATATGTATATATACACATATATATACACACATATATATATGGCTTTCTATACTACTAGCAAATTCAGAAACACAATCTGAACTTGTAGTTCAATACAATCCTAGAGCATTGTCCTATTTGCCCTCCTCCGTTAGTTTCCCATCTCTCTCCTGCACCACAAGAAGAACTACATTTAGTCATGGATGAAGGTTTAATGTGATTTGACTTGAGACTTGCATCAGTGAATCTCATATTTTCAAATTATGCATTCCAACAGAACATTAGGATAACGTTATTCACCATATAATCACCAAAAAGCATGAGAAACTACTCTTAAAAAGTGCTGAGTTTTAAAGACTAATTATTGTTGGAATATGATGTGGTCACCATGAGACCTATAAACTACCCGTCTTGTCCTGGCTAAAGGAGCATGTTCTAGATTAGTGAGAACTGAAAATGAAACTTCATCTGGATTAATGTTCGTCATATTTGTCCTCAATCTGTCACACTAGAGCATCACAGGTAAATATGCATCAGTATATATTTTGGTAAATCCTTTTATAGTTCTGTTCTGACCATTATTTTAAAAGTATCATATCTTCTTGTCTTAAAGACAATTATATGGGTCAGTCCAATAATTTCAGTTAGAATCAATTCTCCTTGAAAATGTTCTATGACCTATTGTTTATAATAGGCTTAGTAGGTCTCCAGATATTATAATATTAGGTCTCCAGACCTACTAGGCTTAGTAGGTCTCCAGATATTATAATATTACTCAATAGTTTGTCTTTAAAGATCATTATTTACAGATGTATATATAAATGGCTCAAAGTAGTTGTAACTATCAGTTTCAATAAAAAGAAATGCTGTCAGGGACTTATCTTCACAATGCAAACAACGATTACATTTGCCTTCTATGTTAAATCATAAATCAATTCCCACCAGTTAACAACTGAGTGGAATATATCAAGACCATTTCTATTAGATTCAAGTTTATGTATGTGTGTATTAGTAACTTTGATAGTTCAATTCTTATTAGATATAAAATATACAATATGCATTAATAACTTAGGAATAATATCAAATAGAATATGAAGGTAAAAATATAAAATTTCAGCCAGGTGCAGCGGCTCATGCCTGTAATCCCAACACTTTGGGAGGCTGAGGCAGATGGATCTCGAAGTCAAGAGATCAAAATCATCCTGACTAACACAGTGAAACCCCATCTCTACTAAAACACAAAAAATTAGCTGGGCGTGGTGGTACAAACCTGTAGTCCCAGCTACTCAGGAGGCTGAGGCAGGAGAACCGCTTGAACCTTGGAGGCGGAGGTTGCAGTGAGCCTAGATTGTGCCACCACTCTCCAGCCTGGGCAACAGAGTGAGACTCCATCTCAAAAAAAAAATTTATATCTATAGATATAGATATAGATATAGATATAGATAGAGAGAGTTTCTTACTGTATGCATAAAACAGTTTGGTTTGGTTTTGCTATGATTCAAACTCCAGCTTTATCGAGGTATCATACTTTTTTTTCATGGATGTATAGTTTCCTCATGTTTGGAGTTAGTGGAAGGAATGAGAAAATTATCCTCGGTTTTACAGGCCACATTGTAAAATGGCAGAATATGGGATTGGACAAACTTGGGAATGTGACAAGTGAAATCAAACTTTCCTGAATCTGCAGATAATTTGATTGCTCTAATGATTCTCCCAGTTTAAAATGGGAACTAGAAACCTAGACATAGCCTTAGGAATTGATAAAAAGCAATGTTGGGAGCATAAAACAAAGTATTAAACTAAACATCCAGGAAGATACAGAAAGTTCAACTTAACAAATATTTATCAAACTAGCTTTATGCATAACA
Source organism: Papio anubis (assembly GCF_008728515.1). Taxonomy (NCBI): domain Eukaryota; kingdom Metazoa; phylum Chordata; class Mammalia; order Primates; family Cercopithecidae; genus Papio; species Papio anubis. Next base: position 11,952,554 of record NC_044978.1, read on the forward strand.
TAAAATACTACCTATAAAAATAAAATTGGTCCAGGATTTGCCAATTAAGACATTTTTAGATAACTCTTATTTAAACTAGGCTTCTATCTTAACAGTAGAAGCCTCAATTAATTTATAGCCTCTTTTTAAATACTATAGTTAATTATAGGCTAGCATTTGTGTATTAGTTCTTTCTCATGCTGCTAATAAAGGCACACCCCAAACTGGGTAATTTATACAGGAAAGAGGTTTAATTGACTCACAGTTCGGCATGGCTGGGGAGACCTCAGGAAGCTTATAATCATGACAGAAGGGGAAGCAAAGATGTCCTTCTACATATGGTGGCAGCAAGGAGAAGTGCCAAACAAAAGTGGAGAATGCCCCTCATAAAACCATCAGATCTCATAAGAACTCACTATCATGAACATACCATGAGGGTAACCGCTCCCATGATGCAGTTACCTCCCATCAGGTCCCTCCCATGACACATGGGGATTATGGGAACTAAAACTCAATATGAGATTTGGGTGGGGACATAGCCAAGCCATATCAACTTCATAAAAGCAAACGTAGATGTTTGTTTTTATGTTCCATTCTGTGACCAATTTAAAGATTTTGATTTTCAATTTATAATAAAATATGTGGGAATATAAATATGCCATATTCACACTGAAGTTGAAGATGGCCACTCATAAACTCCATGGCCAACTTCAAGTGACTTAAACTCAACCATGCCAACAATCACATTAAGTGTAAATGACAAACACTATAGTTAGAAGGCAGAAAAACCATCAGATTGGATGAAAAATACAGTTTTATCTTGTTACTGCATAAAGGAAAGGAAACTTTAACACTGATACCTAAGTGGGTAGAATGACGATATAGCATGTTAATCAAAATAAAGTGGCTGTTACTGCAAGATACTAGACAAAATAGATTATAGAACAAAGAATATCACCAAAGGTGAAAAAATTCTTTTTGCTATGATAAAGAGATCAGTTCGTCGAGAGGACATTGAGATCTTAAACTCTATGCATGCAGTAACGGAGCTTCAAAGTACATGAAGCAAAAACTCAATAGACCTGCAAGGGGAAATACATAACTACTGTTGCAGTTAAATATTTCAATAGCACTCTTTCAAAACTTGATAGAACAAATATAAAATTCCATAAATATATGGAAGTCTTGAAGAACACTAACAACCAAATCAAAGAAATTGACAGTTTTGAAAGCAGGATCTCAAAGATATCAGCTCACCCATGTTTATAACAGCATTACCACAATGGCCAACAGGTGGAAGCAACCCAGATGTCCACTGATGGAGGATTGGATGAACGAAATATGTATAAACATGCAATGGATTATTCAACCTTAGAAGGGAAGGAAATCTTGTTACATGCTACAACATGAATGAACCTTGAGGACATTATGATAAGTGAAATAAGCCAGCCACAAAAAGACAAATACTGTATGATTCCACTTACATCAGGTAAATAGAGTAGTCAAACGAATAGAAGCAGAAAATAAAATGGTGTTTGCCAGGACCTTGCAGGGGGTGGGGAGGAGAATGGGAAGTTGTTCAATGGGTATAGGATTTCATTTTACAAGATGAAAAAGTTCTGGAGATTTGTTTCACAACAATGTGAATACACTTAACACTATTATCTGTGCACTTAAAAAATGGTTACAATGGTAAAAAGAAAAAAATTGGCAATTTTAGAATAGTCCAATTAACAGCAGATTATACCAATTCTTTAAGAGTACATAGAACACTTACCAAGATATAGAACATTTAGGGCCATAACACAAGCCAACAGATTTAAAATAACTCAATTAGTGCAGTATGTTCTCTGACAGTTGAATTACAGGTCATTAATAGAAAAGATCTCCTGAAAATTGCTAATTAAAAGTTAAAACACCACACTTCTAAGTAATATGTGGGTCAAAGCAGCTATCAAATTGGAAATTAGAAATTTTCCTGAATGCCAATGAAAGCACAAAATATCAGAACAACTAGAATGTCACTAGATATATGTGCATAGGCATAAATTTGAACAAGAAGCCATATTAGAAAAAAGTACTCAAATTTATGACCATATGTGCTATTTTAAGAAGTTAGAAAAAAAATAAGCCCAATAAAGCAAAGGAAAGGAAATAGTAGTGATCAGAACAGAAATACATAATAGAAAAAGAAAAATTGAGGGGAAAAACAACAACAGAAATCAATGTACCTGAAAACTGTCTCTAGGTGGGGAAAAAAGTCTGATAAAACTTGAGTCAGATTTGACAGGAAGAAAAGGTAGGGAGGAATAGGATCCAAATTATACCAAGAATAAAAAATAGCAGTAATTAATATCCTACATATATGAACAGGATTTTAAGGTAATCATGTGAAAAATTTGTGCCAAAATATTCAAAAACTCCAATATGTGAATCACACATTACTTCCAAAAAAGCTTGATAAAAGTCTTGTATTAATTTTTAAAAGGTAATTTAAAACTTTCTCACAAGGAAAATTATATGCCCATATTAAATACTTCATTGAATTCTACCAAACATAAATGGAAGAGGACGGAATGCTTCCCAGCATGTTCCGTGAGGCCAGAATCACCCTGATCCCAAAGCAGACATTTCCAGAAAAACTGAAAGTACTCCCAATAAACACAGATGTAAAATTTCAAACAAAATTTTAGTATATAAGAATCTGAAAATATACGTGATGTTTGGCTTTACATTTGAAGAGAAATCAGTATTATTCACCATATTAACAAATTGAAAAGCAAAACTATATAACCTTAAACTCAGAAAAAGCATTTGAAAAAACCCAACATTTAGTCCTGATAAAAACTTTCAACAAAGTAGGAATACAAGGGAAATTATTCAATATTATCAAGGATATCTACAATAAACCAACATCTACCATTGTAATTAATGGTGAGAGACAGTGTGCTTTCATCCTAAAACCAGCAAGGAGACAGAAATGTCTGCTCTCACTGCTTCTATTTAATATTGAACTGGACATTTTAGCCAGTGCAAAAAGTCATCAAAAAATAAAAAGACATATAGATAGAAAAGGAAGAACTAAAACTCTCTTCATTCACAGATGACACCTGCGACTTTGTGGAAAACCTGATGCTATCTACAATAAGCTATCAAAATTAATAACTAATTTAGTAAGGTGGAAAGATAAAAACAAATCAAATATTTCCACATACTAGCAGTGGACACAACTGACAATTTAAGAAACATTTCGATTGCATCAAAAGTGAGATTCTTACAAATCTGACAAAAGATACACAAGACATGCACTGAAAATAAAACACTGCTGAGAGAAATTAAAGAATACTTAAAGGGAGAGATGTGCCATTTTTATAATTCTGACGACTCAGTTTTCTTAAGATGTAAATTTCCCCAGAGTGGACTGAAAGATTCAACACAATCTCAATAAAAATCTCAACAGAATTTCTGTAGAAATTGACAAGGTGATTCTATAATTCATATGAAAACCAAAGGAACTAGAATAGCCAAAATAATTTTAAAAGAGAACAAAATTATAGGATACTGATTGCAAGATTTAAAAAGTTATAGTAATCGTATTAGTCAGTTTTCACACTGTTATAAAGAACTACCCAAAACTGGGTAATTTATAAAGGAAAGAGGTTTAATTGACTCACAGTTCTGCATGGCTGGGGAGGCCTCAGGCAACTTAAAATCATAGTGGAAGGCAAACCAGAAGAAAGACACCTTTTTCACAAGGTGGCAGGAAGCAGAAAGCACTCGGGAGGAACTACCAAACACTTCTAAAACCATCAGATCTCGTGAGAACTCACTCACCATCAAGAGGACAGCGTTGAGGGAACCACCCCCGTGATTCAATCACCTCCACCTGGTTTCTGCCGTGACAGGTGGGGATCATGGGGATTATGGTGACTACAATTCAAGATGCGAGTTTCGGTGGGGGCACAGCCAAATGACATCAGTAATCAAGACTGATTTAATTGATACCAGCATAGACAAGTACATCAATAAAACAGAGTAGGGGGACCAGAAATTGACCCACAAATATAATTTTTGTCAAAGCAATTCAGTGGTAGGAGGATTGTGTACAATGAACAGCACTAGAAAAATGGTACGTCCATATGAAGCCAAAAATGAACTTTGTTCTATATCATGTACAATATACAAAAAGTTGCTCGAGAAACAGGAAATATTTGTGAAAATTGCTTTACAGAGGTTTGTTAAAAATATGAAACTAAAACATAATCGAATAAGGAATATATTGTTAACTTAGCTACATTCAATTTTTAAATTTTTGTGATCTTCAGAATACACTGCTAAATAAGTAAAGAAGGGCAAATCACAGTCTAGCAGAAAATTGAGGCAAATCATTAACAAAGAACTTGTATCCAAAAAATATAAAGCATGCTCAAACCAATAATTTTTTTAAAAACAACTCAATATAAAAGTGGACAAAATATTTGAACAGATATTTCACCCAAGAAAACATACAAACGGCAAATAAATATATAGAAACCATGCTTAACATATTAATCATTAGGCTAATACAAATTAAATTCACAATGCTGCACCAATAAACATTTATTAGATTGTCTAATTTTAAAAGACTGACAATGCCAAGTGCTGTCAAGAACATAGAACAACTGAAACTGAAAGATTGGTGGCGGCAATGTAAACTATTACAACCATTTTGTAAGAGAATGTAAGCTTCTTAAAGTTAAACATATACCTATTATATGATCTAGACATTCTATTCCTAGATATTTACCCAAGAGGAAAAAAAACACACATTCATAAAAAAATTGGTATGCACATGGCCATAGCAGATTTATATGTAATAATCTGAAATAGGAAACAACCCAACTGCCCATCATCATGTGAATGAACAAATTTTAGTATATACCTATATTGGAAGTCTGCTTAATAGTAAGAAATAATGAACTATTGAAATACAAGAGCATGTATGAATTGCAAAATAATTATGCTGAGTGAAAGAAGTCATACTTCGTGGTTTTATTTATGTAAATGTTGAGAAAACACAAAAAATCTATAGAGAAAGAAGCAGATCACTGGTAACCCTGGACTTGGGTGGGGGAAGAAAAGACATTAGAAAGGGGCATGGGAAGTCTCTGGGGATTAAGGATGTACTCACTCTTGACTATGGTGATAGTTTTATGGGTGTATACATACATCGAATTTTATCACGTTTTATGATAAGTACATGCAGCTTATTTTGTGTCAGTTATATTTTATAACTAATGAAAATACATAAACTCATAGAACATTGTTTAAGATACTTGTTAAAATATGGAACATACTGAAGATGAACAGTAGGAAGGGATGCAAATACCAATGACCAATATTCTCTCTAGTTATATTAGATAAAATAAACATTTTATCAGTTTCATTAGGAGCTAAAAAAACAGATAAACAAATCTACACATTTGAAGGGGATTAGATGTTTGAGTCTAATTAAGTTAGTGTTTTGTTTGATTTTCAAATTCAAAGTAAGACAAAACTGGCTTTTGGAAACATCCAAAATAGTTTAAACTTATTAAGTGACCATGAAGATTCGATGACAATGCATACAATCGGGAGAAAGGAGATGTTAGTGGGGCGAAAAAGAATCTGCAATTATAATAATCTAAAATTTTGAGTATTTTCCAAAAGTTATATTTACAAGCCATGAACTCTATAAATATAGAGTAATCAAATTCAGGGACTTTGAAAGAACTGAGGAAACTTGTTTGGATCCAAGAGAATCTAGAGCCTAAAAAATTGATTGAATCTTGCATAGAATTTTTTCAAATAAGAAATTTGAAGTTTAAAGAAATTGGATTTATTGTCTACAATTACAACCGGTAGTAACTACTGGCAGAAGCAAGCTACAACCCATTACCTTTATCCAATGCCATTTGCAATATAGTAACAGTTTGGCAGATGTTAAAGAATCTGTTAAAGCTCAAAGGCAGGGAGGGTAATCCCTTGATCCTAGTGCTCTCAAAGAATGACAACTTGCTAAAACCATTCACCAAATAGCAAATAAAATGAGATGATACATGAAGTTTAGATTTTGGACATTTTTGGTTCTGGGTGTACCAGAGGAAGAGTAAATTCACTCATTTGCTCTCCTGCTAGTAACTACACACCTGTTTTCTTTGACAAGTCTTCTCTTCTCTCCTGGATATCTCTGTAATTTGGCTGGAATTGACGCAACTCTGGCACCAAGCATGGTGCCAGACTTGGCAATGGGATTAGCATATTCTCTTAGCTTTTTGTTGTTGTTTTGGGTTGACAACCTGGCTCAGAACCAAGGGCCAATCAGAATCAAGTTGTATTAGCTCTAGTCACTCTTATTAGGATTTTTGGGTAAGAGGGCTTCACAACCCTTTCCCACTGTGGCAGATAAACTATGCAAGCAACTCTGAGCTGCTAGTAATATTTCTTGGCTTTTTTTGTTTTTTTGTTTTCTTAGATGGAGTCTTGCTCTGTCGCCAAGCTGGAGTGAAGTGGCGCCATCTCAGCTCACTGCAACCTCCAGCTCCCTAGTTCAAACTATTCTCCCGCCTCAGCCTCCCGAGTAGCTGGGACTACAGGCACACCCCACCACGCACAGCTAATTTATGTATTTTTAGTAGAGACGGGGTTTCACCATGTTGCCCAGGATGGTCTTGATCTGCTGACCTCGGGATCGGCCTGCGTCAGCCTCCCAAAGTGCTGGGATTACAGGCGTGAGCCACCGCTCCTGACCATAATATTCCTTGACTTTATAGAGGAAGCCCATCTACGGAGGGAGAAAATAAGGCTAAACTACAGAGGGAATATTAGAAATGGAGGGCAAATGGTGCTCCATTCTTTTAATGGAGCAGCCTCATAAGAATATTTGAGTCTCCTAAATTAATCCAACTTGATCTGGGTTTCTGACATTAACGATCAAAATAATAGGCTAAAAGTCTTTATAATATTTTCAGATGTTGTGTTAAGCTTCACATCTGATATTTTATTTCCCAAATCACCTAGAATAAGGATGGGAGTCAATGTTCTACTATTCAGAGATCCATTTGAGTTTCAAGAATAGAACAAATTATACTTTAAAAGGTAGATGTCAGTTAAGTCCACTTCATCTTGACATACTTTAATTAGAAGTCTTTGCCTCATGATGACGTAAGGGAAATTTCAGTTTGAAAAGTGTTCATTTAGAGCATCTGTTAGGTCTAGGGTTAGGTTCCAGCCCATGCTGAGGTCCGAGGGGAGTGGGTGCTTGAAAGGCGGATAGCTTAAAGAACGCTCACGGGCCATAGGCAGGTGAATATGGTTTTATTCAGCAGCTCTTTCTTCAGCAGCTTACTTCCATTCGCTCTCTCACACTCTCTGCTCTGTCTCGGCAGCTTGAGCCGGCCATTTCCACGCACAGCTGCGGGGCCAGCTCCCCCTTGCCTTCAGGGTCAGAAGCTTAACTCTTTCCTGGTTCCTGACTTCCCCTTGACCGCCTTCAGGACGGACAGCTTTGGCTCTCTCTCTCTCTTTCTGTGGGCACCAGCGTCATGTTAAGTCATGTTATGCAGAGCCAAGCCAAGCCATGCCCAAGAGCCCCCGTACAGCATCAGCAGGGCAGTTATACCATTTACAAACAATAGTGGCATAGAGTCAAGTATGAGCCTACACAAACAGGTTCTATAACAAATGGAGGTGTGTGTCTGTGCACCAACCCCGCTGAGCCACACAGGCTGGGATGTCTGCCTTGACCAAAGCACATCCATGTAGCTTACAGCATCTACAGCTCTATAGCCTCAACTGAAAGCTCTGGTTTCTAGCTTCCTTAACAAAAAATAATAATAATACTGGGAGTTTTCTTATACAACTCTCCTAAATGTTTTGTGGAATATAAGCCAGACTTCTAGGTAGCTTATCTACCATATTACTAGAAACAGAGTTCTATGTTTAGCTTTTTACATTTTCTTTGATAATTACATACATATTTTAAACTCTTAAATGTCCTTTAAGTTGAATATGGTTATTTCAAGTGACTATTATGGCCTGGTAAAAGTTATAGTACCTAATACAAAGCTAAACAGTGATTATTATAACTATTGGTGATTCTGAATGGTATGGGGTCTGTCCCAATGAGATTTTGGCACTTGCTGAATGTGCCAAAACACATTATGCCGTAACATTATGAATGTTATTTTATTCGATTCAAAAATAAAATATAAGCTATAGATTTAAGTGACTATGGAAAGTAGAATAAAAAAGGAAATTCTCTGAACATTCTGGATATATTTGGCTTCCCTTTCCAATTGCCAAAATAGATCTTGTCTAATCAGTTAATGATAAATTGATCTCTCATTGTCTGTTGGTGCTGAGAGCATTCTCCTAAGTATAAGCTACAATCTCCTTGAAATATGTTCGTCACCACAATTAAAATGTAAGATGGACTCACTTTTTAAATGAGGATTAATAATCACTGCCACTTTCACTATACTACTCTGTCCATATCAAGAATATTGCTACTTTTGAGTTATCACTGCCAGATGTTCCAAACGAAGTTTGCTGCGGAGAAAAATTATGAAAAATTCAATCATAGACCTAATTTCTTAAGAAAAATGACAGATTATAGATAACAATTGAATTAGGCCATTAGCAACTCTAGAGTGATGGTAGAATCAGATAATCTACATTAGTAATAGATAAAAATCATCAACTGAAATCAGGGATGGCAGGATTGGCAAGTGACACAGTGTGTATATAATTCTGGAGTACGTACAGTGTAGGACTTGGTCAAACAAACAAATGAAAACAGAGGAAGAGAAGTAACCATGAAGGAAAGAATCATCATAAGGCCTGTATCTCTATAATAAGAACAGGCGTTCTGTCAAGGACACCTTGGAATGAAGAATTATGTCCATTCTACCAGCAGGCAGAACTATTAGAACTTTTAACCTGGCTTAGGCATTTTAAACATTAAATTTTCACAAGGAAGCCTGAAAACTAAAAACGGATCTGTATTCACCTAGTCCCAGACAGCAGTATTCTCTTCTATTTTCTGAAGGGTTTGTCCCAATGAGATTTTGGCACTTGCTGAAATCTGCCACTCACTGAAAACTGCTGCTAAAATATATATAAAGCAGGCACTGAAATCTGACACTAAGATATGTATAGAATCTATAGATTGCTGTAACCTCAAGATGAAGATTTAACCCCTCTCTGGCAAGTGGCATATAAGATCATGTCTTTCCTTGAAATGAGTACCCAAGATTTGTAGGCACTCTGAATAATTCAGGTATCATGTCACAAGTGAAAAAGAAGGTATAAAAATTTAGTTATCATAATTAATTAATTTAGGGTTAATTCTCCCTTGATCAGTCAGTGCTAAGACTTACAACCCACATCTCACTCAAAAATATGAAGCTTACATCAGGAATTCCGTAAGTGTATCCAGTCTGATTTATAAAGAATAGACTGTCATTGTATAAAAGTAGAGCGTACGAGGACGTATTTTTAGACCTGCAGTATTCAGATGAGAAATTATAATACTTTACAAGTAGGTAGTGGAAGCAGATACAGTGGAAAGTGACTTAACTAAGTCTGGATTTCAGGGGGAGAAGTTTGTTCTGAAGATATTTAGTGCCGTCGGCTTCTAGGTAGTATGTAAAATGATAGAAAAAGATAAATAGACTTACTGGAAGTAAGTTCTAACTTCCTTTTCTTAAACTCAATTTTAAATTATTCAAACTAGAAACAAATTGAAGTTTGGGAAAACAAAAGTATGGTATGTTGGAAAGCAAGTAGTGAAATGAGTTCAAGAAAGACGCAGTGATGAGCTGTGTTAAATGCTCATGAAGAGTCACTAAAGTCAAGGACTAGGACACAATCCGTGTATTTGACTAGATAGGGGTCACAGACAACATTGGTTTTGTGGTTTCAGTGGAGAGGTGGGAACAAACCCTTGCGTGAGAGAGTTAAGGAAGAAAATAGGAAAAAGAGAACAAGTACAGGCAATTCTTCCGACAACTTTTGTTATGAAAGGAAGTAGACTGACAATATTTAAGAGGAATGTAGGCAACTAATATGCGTGCATGTAATTTTGTTAATGTCTTGTGCCATAATATTCACATACATAGCGTAATGCTCAAAGTATTCAATTTTACCTTGCCTTTTCACTCAAAAATTTATATTTTGCTCTATTCATGTTGATGACCATAGGTATAATTCATGTTTTTAACTGATAATTTTCATTATACAATTGTGTGACATTACTCAGATGCTTTTCATAGATATTTAACATTTCTTCGCTCATCTGCGGTTATGATACTGGTGCAATAAACATCTTTGTAATGCCATTTTACTTGCACTAATTAATATTTTCAAAATTTTACATGTGGAATTAAAGTAGCTGAATCGTAGCTTGTATATTTTTAATTTTACTAGATTTTGCTAATTTTTATTCAGTGTCCACAACTATTTTCTCCCCATTGGTAATATATGACAGTATGTTTTCCCCTTATCCTTGCCACCATTGATATTATCAGAGATTTACTCTTACCAAAAAATGTATATTTCATTGTTTGTAAACTTCAGTTTCTAAACGTGTGGTTATGCTGAGAATTGCTTCATATCCATTGGCCATTTTTATTTTCTCTCAGTGAATTACCAATTCAGATTCTTTTCTCACTTTTTGGGGTGGGGAATTCTTATTGCTTCTAGTTCTTGATTTTCAGCAATTACATGTTTCTACACAAATTGTCTGCTATATCCACTTTGATTATTTGCTACTAAAAACTAGTCTCATTGACATAGCTTATGACCATCTGCTATAAGCTTATGAAGGCTTATCGGCCTCCATGTGCCCAGGACTGATCCCAGTTTTATTGGATGTCACGTCTCCAGTGCCATGGCTCACGGTGACGCAGGGGGTGAACAGGGAGCCAGCAGCTTGACTGGGCCCACTGTAGTGCCTAAACTAATTTCCCCGGCAGGTGCTCCTTGGCTGGCCCTGCTTCCAGGATCCACCACTTCCAGGCATATATCTCCTTTAATATGACCACCGTCTTTTGTGATTTTCTTTCCTGCGGGAGCTCGTGCTGCCATTTTATTCTTCTTGAGATAGTGTAAACCCTCACCTGCTTACACTATCTCAAGAATTCCTCACAGATGCAGCTCCTTTGAGAAATCGTCCTCTTTGACCACAGCTTGTGCGTATGTTTGTGTTCTAAGGTTATATATTTATATGGTTGGAGTAAGAGAAGAGACTACAAAACACAGAACCAGCCTGTCCTAACTCTGACAATGCCAGAACATCTTGCCAGGTAAGAAACAGCCTGAACAATTTTACTACAACTGATCTTCTGCTCCCAAACTCTGTGAGGCATCACATATACCCTTCATTCATCCTCTAGAAAATGAGTCTCCCCATGATAACTAACAAAATCCTCCAACCCAAATCCCCATATCACATTCAACTTTGAGGTTAGTAAAGGGCAAGCCACAGACTAGAGAACAGATGAAAGTCGTATCAGTAATCCCTGTCATTTAAAAAGTGTATTTATGTTAGATTACTAAATTAGTATTACAAGAAATAAGGTTATCAGAGAAAGGCAGGGCGCGGTGACTCACGCCTGTAATTCCAGCCCTTTGGGAGACCGAGGTGGGCAGATCACCTGAGGTCAGGAGTTTGAGACCAGCGTGGCCAAGACAGCGAAAACCCATCTCTACTAAAAATACAAAAATTAGTTTGGCATGGCGGTGGGCGCCTGTAATCCCAGCTACTCGGGAGGCTGAGGCAGGAGAATCACTTGAACCCGGGAGGCAGAGGTTGCAGTGAGCCGAGATTATGCCACTGCTCTCCAGCCTGGGTGACAGAGCAAGCCTCCATCTCCAAAGTAGTAGTAATAATAATAATAAATAAATAAAATCAGAGAAAAAAAACTTTCATTAAAGCAAAGTAACTTAATATCCATAGATCTGCATAATATATTCCTTTCCTTGTCAGCTGATTGAGTTAGGATACTTCTTTCAACAGCAGGCCTCTAGATTTGGGTACAAGTTCAAGACCAATGTAAATAAGAGACAACAGATGAATTAAGATTTCTTAGGATACATGACTACATTTGTAATGCCAAGATGCTATCCAAGTAGCTACTGCTACCCACCCACCCATATATGATCAGAGTTATTAAAATATCTTGTTATGAGGAGAGAAAAATCAGTGGCAAGGGTCCTGGCTGTTTTGGTAATATTTAGTTTGAGATCATTGTCACAGCTATTCCCAGTGTGTTGGGCTTTAGCTGGGTCATTGCTTGTCTTTCATAGTGGAAGTAATGCCATGTTGTCAATCAGACCTGTTAAGGCTTAGACAGCCAAAAGTTAGTTTCAGTTAAGAGATCCGTAGCCATGGAGTGAGGATAGATCCAAAAGCAGGCAGGTGGGCACGCCAGGTCAGGCTGAATATTACCATTATCTGGGTGCAAGAAGCTTTAAAACCTATGCAGGCCACACCTGAAACCAGTTAAATCAGCTGCTGGTGGTAGAAGTCAGGTGTCTCTACATTTTGAAAGCACCTCAGGTGACCCCCCTCAGTCTGCAGACAAGGCTGAGGAACTGTGCTGGATGGCGATGCTGAGTAAGTATTTAAAATCCTTGTGATTTAATCCTCAAGAAAATGACCCTTTCATACAATTGTACCTGCTTCTACAAGATTTTAACTCCTCATATTCTTCCATTGCTATTTAATGCCAGTGCATCTTCAGGAGAAAGTTAGCAAGTTCAGAGTGCCTGGAAACAAGTACAGTCACGTGCCACCTAACATTTCCGTCAACAACCACATATAAGAGGACCTTAGTCCTATAAGATTATAATAGTGGCCGGGCGCGGTGGCTCATGCCTGTAAACCCAGCACTTTGGGAGGCCAAGGCAGGTGGATCACAAGATCAGGAGATCGAGACCACGGTGAAACCCCATCTCTACTAAAAATACAAAAAATTAGCTGGGTGAGGTGGTGGGCACCTGTAGCCTCAGCTACTCAGCAGGCTGAGGCAGGAGAATGGCGTGAACCCGGGAGGTGGAGCTTGCAGTGAGCCAAGATCGCGCCACTGCACTCCAGCCTGGGTGACGGAGCGAGACTCCGTCTAAAAAAAAAAAAAAAAAAAATTATAATACTATCTTTTTTCTGTACATGTACTGTATTAGGTACAAAAATACTTACCATTGTGTTATAGCTGCCTGTAGTACTCAGTGCAGTAACATGCTTAACAAGTGTGTAGCCTAGGAACAGTAGGGTAAACCCCATAACCTAGATGCATAGTAGGCTGTACCATCTAGGTTTGGGTAAGTACACTCCATGATGTTTACATAACGATGAAATCACCTGACACATTTCTCAGAATGTATCCCTTTCGTTAAGTGAGGCAAGACTGTCAGTTTAAGTATCGCCATCTACTATCACTTGAAAACAGAAGAATGTGACTCTTGCTTCTATTCTTCATCTTAACATTTAAAGTTACAGGAAAATCTCGAAATCAACTTTTCTTCTCTGTAAACCATTTCTTTGTAATTATAGCCATTACAAAGGTTTATTTTAATTGCATGTTTCATTATCACTAAAGTGATTCAACCTGCAGTGCTCTACTTCTCAAAATCAATAGTCTGAAGGAAACATTCAGCTCACTCAGATACTTGCAAGGCCACCAAAAACACATACTACAATCCATTGAACAGTTCTTCCTAGAAGGTAGTTGTTGTAAATAATTTTCGCCTCCAAGAATGATTTAGAATGTGTTCATTTTAAATATCACTTTTCTAAACAAATTATTTTACCCTTTCCTTTCTAAGTGGCCTATATATTTAAGTGTGCTTCTGAGGCTGGAAATATATATGTATATATATTCCCTTTCTTTCTATTTCTAGCTGCCATTTAAGATACAGAACTTTATGTTTATTGCATTAGCAATAATAAGCTTGCTCTAGGCCATTCTTTGGCTAGCTCAGCTAGACCCTTGTAATCAACAGCACATATTTAATGAATGAATGGCTAAAGGCAATATGGTTGTTATTTACCAGTTGTCTGATAGGAGAGGAGAGAGACTTCCTACCTCTCTCAAACTATCAGTTGGGGTGGTGGAAAGGCAGCCATTTCAAGGAAACATAAGAATAGAGGGCTATTATAATGAGGACCCTCAAGAAAATTGGATCAGAAATGTGGTCTTAGATTCCATGTGACTCCAAGTACCTTCTGCAGAAAGGGTTTGGAGATGTTCACTCAAGTTATCTAACATTCTTATATTAGTTTCATACTTCTGCTACAGCAAATTACAACACAGTGGCTTAAAACAGTACAAATTAGTTATCTTCCAGTTCTGGAGGTCAAAGTATAAAATCAAGGTGTCAGCAGGACTCCATTGCTTCTGGAGGCTCTAGGGAAGAATTCCTTTCCTTGCCCTTTTCAGCTTCTACAGGCCACCGACACTGCTTGGCTCATGACCCCCTTTCACATCACTCCAACCTCTTGGATTCATTACCACGTCTCCTACTACCACTCTGAGCCGCCTTCCTGTCACTTAGAAATGCCCTTGGGCCATCTGAAAAATACAAATTTCTCTCCCCATCTCAAGACATTTAATTTAATTATATCTGCAAAGTTATTTTTGCTATGTAAGGAGGTATACTCACAGGTGGCATAGATTAGGGTGTGGGCATCGTCGAAGGGTCGTTTTTAAGCCTGCCACAATTCCCATGAACTCACACTTCATGTGTGATTTTTCTGCCTGGTTTTTCTATTCGTTCTTGTAGTTCAAATTCTGAAGAATGCAAATAAGAGTGGCTCTTATATGTACTCCCAATCCAATCAGTATGGTCATGAGAATCATAGTATAAAATGACTACCTGAGCGAGCACAGGGGAATCTGGGTAGCCAGTGATTTCTATTTATGTCACAGTGGCATAGTCTGAAAAGCACTAGGTATCAAAGGGCCTTAACATTATTTGAGTACCTACTATACACCAGCCATTATGTAGACATTAAACATATATATATATATATATATTTTCATTGTCTCATGACAATCTTATCTGGTAATTATTGTTATTCTCCATTTCATTGATAAGAAAACTAAAATTAAAAAATGTGAAGCAGTTTCTCCATGTTCACATAGAGACAGTTAACGATGGAGATGGAATTTGAATTACAACTTGCCTGACTTTGAGGGCCATGTTTGAGCTACATATTATGGTTCCAGGGCCATTGTTAATTATTTCAATTGCTTTAGACACATCTTTAATCTACTTGAACAACAATTTAATCAGCTACACATTCAATACATTTTCAATATCTTATTTCTAAGTGTCCTTTCAGTTTTAACATTGTGTCATGTATTTTGTGCTCAATGGGTTGCAGTTTTCCTTGGTACAAGTTTTAAGTTGGTCCCATGTACAATTTGAATTTAAAATTATGATCTAATTACTCGATTGGATGAACTAAGTTAACAAAATGAACATTTTTAGACTTTTTAGTTTAACTAAGTGACCTTATTTAGATGAATTTAAACACCAATTTAAGGATCATGCAAATAAAAAGGTGGCAAAAAGTCCTCTTGGTAACTCATATCACCGTTTAAGGTGGGAGGAGTGATGGAGCCTGTTTGATTTGTAAGTTTTCTCACAAAATATGAGTGATATCAGAGAACGTTAATTAAGTAGAATGGAAATAAGAAACCTGGCCTCTATTACTACAGCTTAATGTACTGGCTATTTATTTGACATTTCTTATATGCCAGCCATTGCATTAGGAGCTTGATATATGCAGCCCGATTTAATGCTCACCGGGATTTTTCTCATTTACCAACAAATAAACTGAACCAAATAGAATGCAAGTAATCTGGCCAAAGTCACAAAGCTACTATGTGACAAGGCTAGGATTCTTCTCCTTGTCTGCAGGGCACCAAAGTCAGTTGTTATTTCTGTGCCACGTTACACCTTAACCCCCGATGGTGTGGAATGCTTGAGGAGTGATCTAAGAAGCACCAATAGCAGGACTCAAAAAACCTGTGCTCCAGGCCTACTCAACTGCTGCTCGGGTTGTGAAATGCCATCATTTATAAGAGGAAAAGATGTGGACCCCAGTGTCTCTTCCCTCTTAAAAGTCTCAGTGAGGCTGACCGCCGTGGCTCAGGCCTGTAATCCCAGCACTTTGAGAGGACGAGGTGGGCGGATCACGAAGTCAGGAGTTTGAGACTAGCCTGACCAACATAGTGAAACCCCGTCTCTACTAAACATACAAAAATTAGCTGGGTGTGGTGGCACATGCCTGTAATCCCAGATACTCGGGAACCTGAGGAAGGAAAATCACCTGAACCTGGGAGATAGTGGTTGCAGTGAGCAGAGATCGTGTCACTGCACTCCAGCCTGGGCAACAGAGCAAGACTCTGTCTTGGGGGAAAAAAAAAAAATGTGTGTGTGTATGTGTGTGTGTGTGTGTGTATATATATATATGTGTGTATATATATGTGTGTGTGTGTGTATATATATATGTGTGTGTATATATATATATGTGTGTGTGTGTGTGTATATATATGTATGTTTTATATTTGTTTCTTCCAGAAGATTTATATATATATATATATTTGTTTCTTCCAGAAGATTTGAGGATAACCACCATTCAGATAAAAATCTTATTGATTGTTAGGAATATTCCCTAACAGAAGGCTTTCCTGAAAACTGTGTCATCTTGCCTCGGATCACTTATAGCTTTGACCTTTTGGTTACATCTAAGTCCATCTTCCTCATTAAACTGAATTTTGCCACCTCATGCCAATCTGACAGTTCTGTTGGTTGTTTGCTTGTTTCTTTGTTTTAATAAATAGTTTGTCTCTCAAGAGGGATTGGTTCCAGAACCCAGGAAATACCAAATATATGGCTTCACAAGTCCCTTTTATAGAAAGGTACAGTATTTGCATATAACCTACACAAATCCTCCTGCGTACTTTAAATCGTCTGTAGATCACTGTAGACCTAATACAATGTAAATACCATGTAAATCATTGTTATACTGTAATTTTTATTCATACTTTTTTTTGGGGGGAGGGGGACGGAGTTTCACTCTGTTGCCCGGGCTGGAATTCAGTGGCGGGATCTCAGCTCACTGCAACCTCCACCTCCTGGGTTCTGTCTCAGCCTCCTGAGTAGTTGGGATTACAGGCGCCCGCCACTATGCCCAGCTAATTTTTTGTATTTTTAGTAGAGACGGGATTTCACCACGTTGGCCAGACTGGTCTCGAACTTCTGACCTCATGATTTGCCCATCTTGGCCTCCCAGAGTGCTGGGATTACAGGCATGAGCCACCGCACCCGGCCCATATTTTTTTTTGTTGTTGTTGTATTATTGTTATTTTTATTAGTGTTTTCCCCTAATACACGACTCCCAGTTTGTCCAAGGTTTTAATCATGCTTGTGTGGTTTTAATTTAACCAGCAATAGTGATCTGAAAATATTAAGTGGAAAATGTCAGAATTAGACAATTTATACGTTTGAAAGTGCATGCCAGTCTGAGTAGCTTGGTGAAACCTCATGCTGTCCAGTTCTGTCCTGCCCAGGACATGAATCATCCCTCTGTCTGGCATAACCATATTACATATGCTACCTGCCACTTACTATATAGGAAATAGACATAGTATTTAAAGCCACAGTACAATCCATAGTTTCAGGCTTCCTCTGGGGGTCTTGAAATATTTCCCCTGCGGATGAGGGGAAACTACGGTATTTTTGGTCTGCAATTGTTTGAATCTATCGGTGCAGAACCCACAGATTAGGTGGACTGATTATACTTTATTGAAATATGATTTATGCAAATAAAATGCACCCACTTAAGTGTTCATTTCAGTGAGTTGTGATACATTTTTATATTATCAAAGTCAAGATATAGGCTATTTCCTTTGCCCCAAAAATTCCTTCTTGTACCTTTCCAGTCAGCCCCCTTCATACCCCCAGTTCTGTCACAGTGAATTTGTCCTTTCCTGAGTTTAATGTGAATAGACTCATACAGTAGAACTCTTCTATGCCCGGCTTCTTTCCCTTAGTATATTGCTTTTTGAGATCGATGTTGTTGTATGCATCAGTATTTAATTCATTTTTATTGCTGAGTAGTACTTTATCCATAGGTGTATTTTGAAGAACTTACAGCACCTTGATAAGAAGTGCGTACTGGACTTGATAGCATTGACTCTGAGAAAAACTTGCTATAAAATGATAATATTTTACCCACATAAACTAGCACATGAATTATTATGTCCAAAATGAAACATTTTATAATCTACTTAATTATTTTATTTAAAAAGCATAAGGCGCCAAAGCTCATAAGTTATAGAATCTATATACTAATATGACTTCTATCAAGCAGAGATTAATTTTAACAATTGCTCAGCATGACTTTCCTTTAGAAATTTTGTTTGGTGCTTTTAAAATAAATTAAAATGGTTTATCCTGTGATATTTGCAGAGCCATTACAGCAGACTCTAAATATAACTTAGGGATTATAAAACATGTAACATTATTTAAAAGATCAGTTATATAAACACATATTTAGAGATGTAATCATTTGCTTATACTGGAAATTACACTTTAATGGGCTGAGATGCGCCGGATGTTATTTGTTGGTACTCAGTCTATTTTATACCATTGCAAACTCTGCGGTATACAGAGGCATGAATCTTGAACACTTTACTTGCAAGTTTTTCTTGCCAGGAAGGTCATGGAAAGATTTCTACAAGAAATTTAAGTGTTGGTTTGGAAAGTTGGAAGAGATTATTCTCAAGTGGCAACAGCAAGTAGATGCTCAGTTGTCAGCAATTTGCTGAAGGCAGAAGCCTATAGATTTTGGATGCCCTGCTGAGAACCATCTCCTTCAGTGTGATCACAGATAAAACTGCTAGAGATGGCTTCCTGATAATCTCTGAGCTTCCATAATTTTTTACTTCTCAAACTTTCCATGATTTTGTTTGCCTCAAATTTCCTGCACCAAAAATCTTACTGGTTGTAGAAAGTACCAAAGTCACAACCATCCTAACATCTAGAAAAAAAAAACAGACATTCTACAAAACCGAACTTTTCTATAACTCATCAAAGAGCTGAAGGTCTTAAGGTAACCAAGACACCTGAATACAAGAGTGACAAATCCCTAGAAGGAGGCAGAAAACCAGATGGTTTTCCCTTTACCAAAGCATGAGAGGAAGGAGTGGCTGTCATAGAAGCAGGTAGAAAGGACTCAGCTAAAATTGTAAACATTGAGTGTGATTAGAATATCAGTTTGGAATATAACTGGGAGTCCTACACACACAAACACATGAGGATTTCATACTCACTGCAAGCTCTTCATCTCAGTACAGCATCATTTTCCATTAAAAATCTGGGGATGGCCAGGCACGGTGCCTCACACCTGTAATCCCAGCACTTTGGGAGTCAGAGGAGGGCAGATCATAAGGTTAGGAGTTTGAGATCAGCCTGGTCAACATGGTGAAACCCCGTCTCTACTAAAATTACAAAAATAATTAGCTGGGTGTGGTGGTGGGCCCCTGTAGTCCCAGCTGCTCGGGAGGCTGAGGCGGGAAAATTCCTTGAACCCAGGAGGAAATGGAGTACAGTTGACCCTTGAACAACACAGGTTTGAACTGTATGTGTTTTTTGTTTGTTTGTTTTTTACACTTAGTGTCTGTCATTTAATCAAAAATAATGAGACATAAAATAGAGTTGGATGGACCAGCCTGACCAACATGGCAAAACCCCGTGTCTACTAAAAATACAAAAATTAGCTGGACTAGGTGGTAAGTGCCTGTAGTCAGCTACCCAGGAGGCTGAGACAAAAGAATCACTTGAATCCAGGAGGAAAGAGTTGCAGGGAGCTAAGATCATGCCACTGCACTCCAGCCTGGGCAACAGAGTAAGACTATGTCTCAAAAAAAAAAAAAAAAATAGAGTTGGGTAGGGTAGGAGTAGAGGTATTGACAAGAGAGAAATTAATCAGTAAGCAATGGCCAAGATATAGACACTTTCAGATAGGATATGTAAAATAACTATGATCAATGTGTTAAAGAATCTAGTAGAAAAAAGATAGAACCAATTGAACTTCCTCTGTCAAAATAGACAACTAAATTCAAAATCATATTTCTCAGGAAATTTCAAAGTTTAAAGCAACAATGAATTATATTTCTACTTTCTTATTAACCTTTGTATAAGGCAAACCTATCTTTAAAAATGACAATAAAAATTCATTATATAGCCACATGAGAACCCTAATTGCCCTGATGTCTTATCCTTGTAAACAAATTAACACAGCCTCTGCCACCTGACATAAAGCTATCTATTCAAAAAATTCTTTGTTATCTCTATCAATCAAAAAAGAGATGTATCTTCTTAGATCTTCTATAGATCAAGCATATTTTCTATAGATCAAGCTCTTAGTGATCAGGTAGATAAAATCACCTAGTCAATAGAGGTCAGTCTGCCTTCTTTCACAAATGACCTGGCTCTCACTAAATGAGTATATAAAAAATATAACCATGCTAGCAGGGATAAAATGATTGCATAGTCTTGTCTTACGAAGACTGATTTGGCCAACATTATGATTGCATACCTAATATGTCAATAACAGAATAGTGTTGATTCCTTGATATGGCACGATTCCCTGGAGAGGAAGAACAGCCAACTAGTAGCAAATTAAGATTGATTACATTGGAATTCTTCCATCATGGCAGGAGCAGCAATTTGTCCTCAGTAGAGACCACTAGATATAGTTTTCTTTCACTTGGTAGAGACATAAGCACAACTTCTCAGTCTTACCTCAGGGTTATGTCATCTCCATTATTGTCATAGTCTAGTCTTTAATGGACTTTGCTCATCTTGATATCATTTTGAGCATCATACCATTTTGCCATATTTGTCACTTGCTGATTGGACCAATTGATCAGGAAGTAATAACTATTTTATCCTATTGGTAAGAAATGCTTCTCTCTTATCAGAGAGTAAAAATTAAGTGAAAATCCATGGTCATTAACTTAGAAAAGAGTCTATGAATCTAGTTTTCTGAGGTATGTTAGATTGTTTTTCCAAAGGAAAAATGATAGAGTTGTTGGGGTTTTCTTCTAAGAAAGAAGCACAACTTTCTACAATGGGAAAATTATATATAACTTACTGGTAGAGTATACCAATTGGACCCATTTACTAAATAAACTAAAAGACTGTCCAGTTTTGTGGGTTCAAGAACAAGAGTAAGTCCAGGACACTGCAAGCTACTAAGCCAGTTGAGCTGTATGAGCCAGGTCAATAGAACTGCAAGTGTCTGTGGCAAATGTGGTTGGTATATATGGAGCTTCTGACAAGCTGTGATAAGACAAACATTGTCCAGGTTGAGGAAAGCATGCACTCTTCTTCCAAAAGATATTCTCCTTTTGACAACTTCTGGCTTAATGCTGGGCACTAGTAGAGACAGAATACCTGACCATGAGTGACAAATTGACTTGTGATCTGACCTGCCTGTCAGAAAATATGTATATTAGAACATATATATCCGGCCGGGCATGGTGGCTCACTCCTGTAATCCCAGCACTTTGGGAGGCCAAGGCAGGCGGATCATGAGGTCAGGAGATCGAGACCATCCTGGCTAACATGGTGAAACCCTATCTCTACTAAAAATACAAAAATCCGGGCATGGTGGCAAGCGCCTGTAGTCCCAGCTACTTGGGAGGCTGAGGCAGGAGAATGGCATAAACTCGGGAGGTGGAGGTTGCAGTGAGCCGAGATCACTCCACTGCACTCCAGCCTGGGCAACAAAGCGAGACTGTCTCAAAACAAACAAACAAAAAGAACATATGTATCAGAAAATATGTATGATCTATGAAGGTCTAGAGTTAAGTATTCTATTGCCAAGTGTGAGTGTTACAGAAAAGATCAAGACAAAGCTCTTTCTAAAGGCAAAAATCTTATAATCAATGGCTCAGGCTCCCAAGGACCTACTATTACCGACTCTACCTCAACCCAAATCTATGGCTTCATGTGGAATTCTTTATGACCAGTTAAATGAGAAATAAAAAACCCCGGAGCTTCATTTAGGATAGTTCCATATAATAGGTTGACATGGCCTAAAGCAACACTGTTGCTCACAAAGTCCCTCACAGGTATGTCCTTGAATAACAGTGGATAAAAAATTACTTCCCATGGATAGAACGTGGAACAATAAATCTGTTCGTCTACTTTGCCTCTAAGAAGAGATAACCAAGTTTTGGAGCCACACTGAAACATGAACAGTGGCTAATGGCTTTGCTGATTATCACAGGCTCAGAAGGAATAAGATTTGAGGAATAAGTGTGAGATCTCTGGACTGATACTCAGTATAAGAACTGAGCATACGAAGCTTTAATTGCCGTAAGATTGATCATCAGAGCATACCTTCTATAGATCAAGCTCTTATATAAATCAAGCTCTTAGTGATCAGGTAGATAAAATGATGTATTCAATAGAGGTCAATCTGCCTTCTTCCCCAAATGACCTGCCTCTTGCTAAATGAGTCCATAAAAAATATAGCCATGCCAGCAGGGATAAAATGATTGCATAGTCTTGTCTTACCAAGACTGATTTGGCTAATGTTGCTACTGCATATCTAATATGTCAACAACAGAATAGTGTTGATTCCTTGATATGGCACCATTCCCTAGAGAGGAAGAACAGCCAACTGGTAGCAAATTAAGATTGATTACATTGGAATTCTTCCATCATGGCAGGAGCAGCAATTTGTCCTCAGTAAAATAGACACTTACACCTAATTTGTAGCTGCATTCTCTATCTGTATTAATTTCGCCAACACTACCATCCATATATTTATTAAATACCTTATTCATCATCATAACATTTCACTCAGCATTGCCTTTGATTAAGGAATATTATTTTATAATAAAATATTGTGTAAAGCACCTCAAGTTAATGAGATTTATGGTTCTATCAGCTTTTCCTATCAAGGTGGTACAGTTTGAATGTTTGTGTGCTCTTCGAAATTTATACTGAAACTTATACCCCCAGCATACAGGTTTTTTTTGTTTTTTTGTTTGTTTGTTTTGTTTTTTTTGAGACGGAGTCTCACTCTGTCACCCAGGCTGGAGTGCAGTGTCGTGATCTCGGCTCACTGCAAGCTCTGCCTCCTAGGTTCACACCATTCTCCTGCCTCAGCCTCCCAAGTAGCTGGGACTACAGGCACCCGCCACCACGCCCAGCTAGTTTTTTGTATTTTTAGTAGAGATGGGGTTTCACTGTCTTAGCCAGGATGGTCTCAATCTCCTGACCTTGTGATCCGCCCACCTCGGCCTCCAGCATACAGTTTTAAGGGGTGAAACATTTAAGAGGTGATCAGGCCATGAAGAATCTACTGTCATGAATAGGTTTAATGCCTCATAAATGAGATTGGGCCTTGACCAGACAATGAACCCGCTGGTACCTTGATCTTTAAATATCCAGTCTCCTCAACTGTGATCAATAAATTTATGCCAATTATAAATTACCCAGGCTAAGGCATTTTGTTATAGCAGCACAAATGGACTAAGACACAGAGCAGGGAAGAAAATCCCTGAATAAAACAGTGAAGTGAGAGACTTCTGATTTTAGTAATAGTGAACTTAGGAAATCGCAATCTTTACTTAAAGCAAAATAAAATTATAGCTGCAGTAACTAAAATAATTTCCTAGAATAATCAAATAACAAGAAGTTACAAGGCTAAGATGTGATATACATTGTATATCAGTGAAAGAAACCAAGCATTTATGGCCACTATGCTGATAGATTCAGCAGGAAATTTGTACCCTTGTGGAACCAGAAAAAGAGGAATAAGAATACAATAGAACACGCTAACTATAAGGCACTGTAAACCATTCTTTAAAGTGCTGTGTTCTAAGAGTAAACATACACAGAAGTAAGCAAGCCCTCACATAGGACTGGAACATCTCTTTGAGTTATACCAGTGGTCCTAAACAATCTAACTTTCTGAAATTGGGTTAGGGTGGTCATGTATTTCTTATGTTCTCAGGTCCTGACGAGGTTAAAAAATTCTCTCTGGGAGGATATTAGATTATCCAACACCCTGAAATTTATTTCTAAAAATAGCTTTACAACTAAACTGTCCACCACACAAAGGTATCCAGGGAAATGAGAAGATATGACAGATGAGTAGGGACCAACATACACAAAACATTAAATAAAAATAGGTCCTCAGGTACTCCAAAGAGTAGAATTAATAATATGTATGGGTTGTAAAATATCTACAGTTACTATAAAGGCAAGTTTAAGCAGCATTTCAAGAAAGAACTAAAAGATTTTAAAAACTGGTATCAGTCAAGTGTGGTGGCTCACGCCTATAATCCCAGCACTTTGGGAGGCCAAGGCGGGTGGATCGCCTGAGGTCGGGAGTTGAAGACCAGCCTGGCCAGCATGGTGAAACCCTGTCTCTGTTAAAAGTACAAAATTAGCCAGGCGCGGTGTCAGGTGCCTGTAACCCCAACTTCTCGGGAAGCTGAGGCAGGAGAATCGCTTGAATCAGGGAGGCGGAGGTTGCAGTGAGCCGAGATCATGCCATTGCACTCCAGCCTGGGCAACAGAGTGAGACTCCTGGTATCATTGTTTTTAAAACTCTTTTGAAACAAAAAAGTTTAGTGTAAATGTGTGTTTACCAAAAATTAATAACTTAGTGTGCAAATATAAGAGAAAATGAGACATAATTGAAGAACATAGTAAACTTGCAGACAGGTGAGAAGAAACTATCAAGACTAAAGCTCAGAAAGACAAAAGAATAAAAACTGCAAAACAGAGGATAAGAGGTAGCAAGGTCACAGTTAGGATTTCATATACACTTAATTGAAAAAAGCAATAAAAATGTGAAATATGTGGGTAAATACGAAGTAACATTTTTGCCAGGCACAGTTGCTCACACCTGTAATCCTAGCACTTTGGGAGGCCGAGGCAGGACAGATAATTTGAGGTCAGGAGTTGGAGACCAGCCTGGCCAACACGGAGAAACCCCATCTCTACTAAAAATACAAAAATTAGCCAAGTATGATGGGAGGTGCCTATAATTCCAGCTACTCAGGAGGCTGAAGCAGGAGAATCGCTTGAACCCGGGAGGCAGAGGTTGCAGTGAGCTGAGATCTCACCAGTGCACTCTAGCCATGGTTACAGAGCAAACCAAAAACAAAACAAAACAAAAAAATAATATTTTTGAATGAAACAAAAAGGTATACATTGTTGTGTTTGAAAGTATTAAATGAAACAATGAAATAGGTCAAGAGAGCATAAAATGTCTAGGTTAACAATTCATAAAATAGTGAAAGACTATATAACTAACATACCAATAAGAAAAATAGAATAATAAAAATATTAAATATATTAATCAGTCAAAAAGAAGGGAAATGAGAAATAAAATATTAGCACCAAATAAGAACTACATAATCATATCACAGAATTAAAACTCAATGTATAAATAAATGCGCAATTACCCAAGTGAAAAAAAGTGTCAGTCTAAATGAAAAAAAATACATACAAAATATATATATATACACGCCCATAAAAAATACATCTCAATTATTTGTACGCAGAAAATGTAAAGTAAAGGTATAGAAAAAGATATACCATATAAACACCCATCGAAGAACATTAAGGTAGCTATGTTAAAATAAGAAGTAGACTTTAAAGCAAAATGAAGTACCAGAAAGAAAGTTGGTCACTTCACAATGATTATAAGGCTTAGTTGAACAGACATCATCTATCAAGACCATCAAAGAATTACCCAACTTAGCCTAGCCTACACTTCTTACCCAGAGACTTAGCATCTAAATACATGATAGTGATTGAAGCTACTAACTCATGATTTGGCTTGATGCACAGACAAATCTAACAGATACATTTGATAACGAAAATCTGAAGAAAAAATTTTAGCATCTATCTTAATAGTGAACATTATTCTTTTTCTCCCTTGAGTTCAGAAGTGAAGTAAAGTTGCCTCACATTGTTACTTCTATTCATCATTGTGCTAGGGGCCTCAGCTAGTTCAATAAATTTTAAAAAATAGTTGTAAGTTTTCAAAAGGAAGGCATAAGTATGTTATTTATAAAATGGTAAAATGATCCATTAGAGATCAATTATGAAGCTGGCTGGTGGCGATAACTCGTTTTATATCTGGGATGCTGTTCTTTAATATATCCTTATATCTTGAAGGATAGCAATTTACCAACATGAGGAGTTGCTTTTCCCATTGCCAAAATGTATTTGGAGCCAAAGGATGAAAATACAGTGGCTCTTCTTATTATTAATCCTAATGATCAAAGTCAACATTTTTACCATTTGTTGCAGCACCTCTATACAGGATGGTCCTCCAATGATAATTTGGATCAGATGTCACGACTGATAACATCATATACGTATTAAGAGGGCATGAAAAGGTTTATTACTTTCCTTTTCTGGAGGGAGCAGGGCAGGTCTCCTAAACAGGCCCAAAACTGGCTTGAGTGAGCAAGTAAAAAATTGAACTAGTCGGCCCAGCTAGTTTCCTTCAAGCCCTTTTATAAGGCATTAATCCTATCCATGATGGTGGATCCCTCATGGCCTAAGGGTTATTACTGTGCTTGGTGTAGGAGCATGGTGAGAGATGCTGTACACAGGCAGGAACTTGAATCATTTGAACCTCTGGCCTGCGCCAAAGGAGAGAGCAGCCAGGCTTTCTCATCAGTGTGCCCAGATGGGAGGCAGAGAGGTAGTCATGGGAGCAAGGCATGTGAGGCAGTCAAATATCAAAATCAAATATCAAAATATGGTGTCTAATTCTTTATTACATTTCCTCTCCTCCAAATCTTGCACAATGATACTTTATAGGACTTCGATTTTGAAAAGATAATATGTTTCCACCTGTGAGCACAATGGCTATTCTGAATTTCAAGTTGAGGCTGCCACATTGTCACGTACAGGTCATCAATTAGCAACAGAGATGAATCGCATTTGATCATTCCTGCTTATCAAGGGAAAAATGCAGCTGTTACTGCAAAATGGAAACCACAAGAATAATTTCTGGAATTCAAGTGAATTCCTGATTGTGCTTCTTAGTAATGCCCCTGTCCAATGACATAAGATAATGAAAGACTAAAACACTCCCAAGTAGTAAGATCACTAACGACTCAGAATTTCTTTTCTGTTGTTGTTTTTGTTGCTGTTTGGTTTTTTGTTTTGTTTTGTTTTTTGAGGCAGGGTTTCACTCTTGTTGCCCAGGCTGGAGTGCAATGGCACAATCTCAACTCATCGCAACCTCTCCTCCTAGGTTCAAGTGATTCTCCTGCCTCAGCCTCCCAAATAGCTGGGATTACAGGCATGTGCCACCATGCCCAGCTAATTTTGTATTTTCAGTAGAGATGGGGTTTCTCCGTGTTGGTCAGGCTAGTCTTGAACTCCCAACCTCAGGTGATCTGTCCACCTCAGCCTCCCAAAGTGCTGGGATTACAGGCGTGAGCCACCATGCATGGCATGACTCAGAATTTCAATGATAATTTGACTCAATCTACAAGGTCAAGAACTATGACTTGATAAAACTCAAGCTGAGGGCAAAGAAACAAGAAATTAACATTGAATGAAAAAATTATAAGTTCCACCTACAACCTCATGACAAGTTGCAAAATCCTTTGCTGACACTCATTCCCATCTAGTAAAATTTTCTACTGTAAGTTGGTGGTGGTGGTCATTAAGTTGTATAAGATCAAAACGTGATAGTGGCTGTACTAGTAAGTGAATACATATCACAAGAAAGTACGGAGACTTATAAGAAGTTTGATCTCCTAGTGTGGGGTTTGTAATGAATACATCTTCTTGGCACCATGTTAGGCAAAATACGACATTGCCACTGTTGAGTTTGAAAGTTTAAGTATGAGTGGAAGATGTATGTAAAAGTTATTATCCAAGGGGTGAACTGTGCCAGATACAGCTTGTTGTTTCTGGAAGCATGCTCACCCTTCTAAAGTCTTCTTGCATTTCTGGATATTTTTCACAGCAGGGTTCCAGTTGTATCTTCTACTGGGAGGCACTATGCAAGATTTGAAAAGAGGAACATAAGAGAAGCCATCTTGATTTGGGGATGGCTAGGCAGTCATGCGGGCACAGGCACAGGGCAGACGTGGGGCTTTGCTCATGACGCTGAGTCTTAAGTATCAATCACGGTGCTACAGGGAAGTCAGAACTTTCGGGGAGGAGGCCAGCAGTCCCAGGAATCAGAAAAACCTTCCTGGACTTACTTTAGAAGGTCAGTGTATGTGGAGTCAATAGGTTCTATTTACTGAGGTGTGAACACAGTTAAGGGTATTATAAATTATAAGCGAGGCACCCAAGAAGTAGAAGCAACAGAAAACCACTACCAAACTTCAGCCCAGATAAGGGAGAGAATTGGATTACAGGAGACTGGTTAAAGTCTACACTGTAGAAATTGGGATTTCCTATAAGAACTCTAAATGTACACCACAGTTATTTCCAGGAAGAAAAATAGAGAGGGTGTGGTGAGTATGGATAAATCCCCTGATCTTCTATTCCCACCTTTCCATCTCCTGCCAGTTCCTTTTTGTAGCCAAACCTAACCAGACACCAAGGGCAAGGAAGCCCATATGGTGTAATCAAGCTCATGCCAATCAACTTCCCAGGAGGTAAAGCAGAGCAGAAAAAGGAAAAGATGGATCTTAGGTTCAGGGTCAGCAGAGGAGGAGGCAAACAGAGAATTACCAACTACCAGAGAGTGTCAATCATAGCTCTCTATTAGACACATGATGTTTTGAATTTAGAGCCATGAAATGTTTGTATTCTTGATCTAATCATTCACCTGTAGGAACTTATCTTAAGGAATCTATTGGAGAAGAATAGTTTTCACTGCATTGTTATTTATAAATGGAAAATGTAAAAATAACTAAAATCCTTGAAAAATAGTTTAGCTAAATAAGTTTGGTATGTCCAGATGATGGCATAATATGTAGCCATTACAATCATAGTAGAGTAGTCCCCGCTTACCTGTAGGGTATATGTTCTGAGACCCCCAGTGGATATCTGAAACCACAGATAGTACAGAACCTTAAATACACCATGTTTTTCCTATACATATATATGTATGAGAAAGTTTAGTTTACAAAGTAAGCACAGTAAGAGATTAATGACAATAACTAATAATAAAAATAGAATAATTCTAACAATATACTGCAATAAAAGTTTTTCTTCTTTCCTTATTAAGTCAAGAACTTTCACTTTTTCACTTAAAGGAAGTAATTATGGCTTCTCTTGGAATAGCCACATAGCCAGCATCACCAGTCTTGCACTCTGGGGCCATGAT
This sequence comes from Papio anubis, assembly GCF_008728515.1. Taxonomy (NCBI): domain Eukaryota; kingdom Metazoa; phylum Chordata; class Mammalia; order Primates; family Cercopithecidae; genus Papio; species Papio anubis. The sequence goes on from NC_044978.1 coordinate 11,981,913, forward strand.
TAAGTAAAGTAAGAGTTATATGAACACCAGCTCTGTGATGTCATGACAGGTGATCTGATCACCACCATGGCTACCACCAAGTGACTAACAGGAAGATAGCATCTATAGTGAGAAGACACCTGACAAAGAAGTGATTCACGTTCCAGGTGAGGTGGGAGCAACAGTCCAGGGTTGCAACATGCTATGCAGAATAACCCACAGTTTAAAACATGAAAAAGGTCTATGCTTTCCTTACCTTTTTGCACCCTCACCATCTTCACTTCCATTTGAAAAAATGTATTTCTCTAATATAGTATATCAGGATTGAGAAGTCAAAACCTACATTTCTAAAAGAAAAAATATTGTGTATATAAATATAAGATTTTATGTATACGTAAAATCATTTTCTTTTATGTAAGAATATAAATATATTTTATAAGTGTATATTTATAATTTTACATAAAATTATATATGCACATAATCTATTGTTCTTTCTTTTTTGTTTTTGTTTTTTGTTTTTTGAGACAAGGTTTCCCTCTGTTCTCTGTTACCCAGGCTAGAGTGCAGTGGCACAATCACAGCTCACTGCAGACTGGACCTCCAGGCTCAGGTGATCCTCCTGCCTCAGCCTTCTGAGTAGCTGGGACTACATGTGTACACCGCCACTCTTGATATGCATATATATACATTTTTTTTTAAATAAAGCCTCACTCTGCTGCCCAGGATCACTGCAACCTCCGCCTCCCAAAATTCAAGCAATTCTCCTGCCTCAGCCTCCCAAGTAGCTGGGATTACAGGTGTGCACCACCACACCCAGCCAATTTTGTATTTTAGTAGAGGCGGGGTTTCCTGTATTTGTGAAGTGGATCTGCTCCTGACCTCAGGTGATCCCTATCAGGCCCTCCGCAGTGCTGCAATTACAGGCATGAGCCACTGCACCCGGCCCCAGTTTATTTTTGTATTTTCATAGAGATGTGGTTTCTCCATGTTTCCAGAGTTGGTCTCAAACTCCCTGGGAAACAAGACCTCCTCAGCCTCCCAAATTGCTGGGTTTACAGGAATGAACCATCCAGCCCAGCCTCCTTTTTTTTTTTTTTTTTTTTTTTTGAGATGGGAGTCTCACTCTGTGCTTCACATGCTGGGAGGCGTGGAAATGCGATCTCAGCTCCTGCAACCTCTGCTTCTCGGGTTCAAGCAATTCCCTGCCTCAGCCTCCCGAGTAGCTAGGACCATAGGCACCCACCACCATGCCCGGCTAACTTTTGTATTTTTAGTAAAGATGGGGTTTCACCATCTTGGTCAGACTGGTCTTGAACTCCTGACCTCGTGATCCACCCGCCTCAGCCAGCCTCTTTTTTTATTGTAGAAACTCCACACTGAAGAATGGCAAATATGGGTAGAAAAAGGAATAGAAAAATGTGTAGCAGGGATGTCACCTACAGAAAAGAAGTAGAAAAGATAAGAGGAAAGGAGACCAGAGGAGGAGGCTTCTAAATGTTGATATGAGTCTGTTCTGTCACTGCCTATAGATGGACCAGAGGACAACAGTAAAGAACTGGCTCTGTCACCTAGACGTCACACATATTCCTGAACAACGCTGTGTGACAGTGAGTCATCTGCAGTAAAGAATTTCACTGATATGCTTTTCTGATCATTGTGAGTTAAATTGACATTGTAACACGTGCAAGAATACTTAGGAATATGGGAGCATAATTTGCTGTTAAGCATAATAGGAAGCTTACAAAATTTAACATACTATAACCTTTTATACTGTCTTTATGACTCTAGTCCAGATTTTAAGGTATATGTGTTTAAAGACTATTGATGAAATTTTAAAAGCACAGTGTAGATCAATCTGGATGGTGGAATTATGGCTAATTTTTGGTTGTTTTTTTTCTAAAATGTTTTCTAAAATGTTTTTTAATTCATAGCAATTCTATGTATTATCAGAAAAATATTAAAGAAAGGAATTTTTATCTCAATGTGGACAAAATAGATATGCAGTTCTAATTAATAAATGATGACTCAATAAAGCTATTTCCTGAGTATGCTGATGGCATCAGACTTATGTCAAAATTAATAACATCAACAACTAATCACATAACTTAGTTGTACCTGAACTGTTTGAATTACATGAAATAACACAACATTCGCAACTACATTACTTAGGTGCAGTGAAAGAGTTCCGTTCTAACCTGATCTTCAAATGATAATAATGCAAAAATTAAGGCATCTCTTTCTTTTGAATGGTTCCCATATTTAGGTTTACCTCAAAAAAAAAAAAAAAAATTTAAAAAGCAGGTTAGAAAACTGAATATGATCAAATGAACTCTTGAAAAAAGTTCATCCCCCCACCCCAACTGTATAAAGCATGCACGAGGATTCACCAAGAATTAATCTAACAAGGGTAGCAGTTTAAAACTGGGGCAAAAACTTAGGGAGTTTTCATTTTCGTGTATCATGATGAGAACCTAAAGGGCAATGCTTATTGAAATTTTCATTCCTTGATTTGATTTAATTTTCTTGAATTAAATGGACTAATGCGCTCAAAATGGAAACAAAGATTTCATTACAAATGGGGCACTTTCCACTCAAGTGTATTTATTTTGGGGAAATGAAGTGGATAACGTAATTATTCGTATAACTAAATAGATTTCGTGTTGGATCAGAGGGAGCCTAAGGCAGAAGAAACACTGGCTCTTTTTGTTAAACATGTTAATCCATCTAACTCCACTCACGCCATTCCAAACTTCCTAAAATCTGTGTCACTCAGGGGTCAGAACTCACAATGAAAAATTTTGAAACAGGGCTTGACTATCAATTTCTCCCTTTTCTTGTTAGCTGAATAGGGCAAAAGGCAGTTAGTTAAAAGTTTTGGTAAGTGTGTTTAATGAAATAAAATAATCATCATAAACATAATGTAAGAAACCAGGACTGTAATTATTCAATTTTTATCTATAATTTATAATTGCTACCTAAGCTTTATTTTATGCGTATATATTTCCCTAAGAGGAAAAAGGTAAATGTGATTTTTTTAAATGTGAAATTGCTTTTATCATTTTATGTATAATTATAATAGCCTAAATTACACACATTTTAAGTATTGAATAATTTATGTAATTGTTCCCTTTGGTTAGTCTGAAGCTCATAATTTCTTTGAATTTTTTTCCTGAAGACAATTCAAAGACAATAAATAGCTGGGATATGGGGTAGTATTATTATGTCAGCTTTCAGATAGTGTCAGGTGGAGTTTTCTAGAAATCTGAAATACTTTTTTAAAAGCACTTTTGATTAGACTACACCTTTTAACTTGCCTGTTTTGATTGTAGAAAATAGAATAAATTGATAATTCAGGGACTGGATTTGCCTCTTTAAAAAATCAGACATCATAAAGATAGTCTATTGGTTAAAAAAAAGAAGTAGGACTTATTTTATAAGCATGAATTTTCATAAATGCTTGTGGTTGTTGACACTTCTAAACAGAAAGGGAATGAAGAGAAGTATTTTATTTTCTTTTTCTTTTTAATGAGACAGAGCCTTGCTCTTGTTACCCAGGCTGGAGTGCAATGGCACGATCTTGGCTCACTGCAACCTCCGCCTCCCAGGTTCAAGCAATTCTCCTGCCTTAGCCTCCCAAGTAGCTGGGATTACAGGAGCCTGCCACCACGCCCAGCTAATTTTTGTAGGAGATGGGGTCTCACCATGTTGGCCTGGCTGGTCTCCAACTCCTGACCTCAGGTGATCCACCCGTCTCGGCCTCCCAAAGTGCTGGGGTTATAGGCATGAGCCACCACATTTCTTGTAAATATTTTCCTTTTTTTATTGTTATACTTTAAGTTCTGGGATACATGTGCAGAATGTGCAGGTTTGTTACATAGGTATACAGGTGCCATGGTGGTTTGCTGCACACATCAACCCGTCATCTACATTAGGTATTTCTCCTAATGCTATCCCTCCACTAGCCCCCCAACCCCCGACAAGCCCTGGTGTGTGATGTTCCCCACTTTGAGGCCATGTATTCTCATTGGTCAACCCCCACTTATGAGTGAGAACATGTGGTATTTGGTTTTCTGTTCCTGTGTTAGTTTGCTGAGAATGATGGTTTCCAGCTTCATCCATGTCCCTGCAAAGGACATGAACTCATTCTTTTTTATGGCTGCACAGTATTCCATGGTGTATATGTGCCACATTTTGTTTATCCAGTCTATCATTGATAGACATTTGGGTTGGTTCCAAGTCTTTGCTATTGTTAACAGTGCCGCAGTAAACATACGTGTGCATGTGTCTTTATAGTAGAATGATTTATAAACATTTGAATATATACCCAGTAATGGTATTGCTGGGTCAAATGGTATTTCTGGTTCTAGATCCTTGAGGAATTGCCACACTGTCTTCCACAATGGTTGAACTCATCGACACTTTCACCAACAGTGTAAAAGTGTTCCTATTTCTCCACACCCTCTCCAGCATCTGTTGTTTCCTGACTTCTTAATGATCTCCACTCTGACTGTCATGAGATGGGATCTCACTGCAGTTTTGATTTGCATTTCTCTGATGACCAGTGATGATGAGCTTTTTTTCATATGTTTGTTAGCCACATAAATGTCTTCTTTTGAGAAGTGTCTGTTCATATCCTTTGCCCACTTTTTGATGGGGTTGTTTGTTTTTTCTCCTTGTAAATTTGTTTAAGTTCCTTGTGGATTCTGGATATTAACCCTTTGTCACATGGATATACTGAAAAATTTTTCTCCCATTCTGTAGGTTGCCTATTCACTCAGATGATAGTTTCTGTTGCTGTGCAGAAGTTCTTTAGTTTAACTAGATCCCATTTGTCAATTTTGGCTTTTGTTGCCATTGCTTTTGGTGTTTTGGTCATGAAGTCTTTGCTCATACCTGTGTCCTGAATGGTATTGCCTAGGTTTTCTTCTAGGGTTTTTATGGGTTTAGGTCTTATGTTTAAGTCTTTAATCCATCTTGAGTTAATTTTTGTATAAGGTGTAAGGAAGGGGTCCAGTTTCAGTTTTCTGCGTATGGCTAGGCCAGTTTTCCAACACCATTTATAAAATAGGGAATCCTTCCCCCATTGCTTGTTTTTGTCAGGTTTGTCAAGGATCAGATGGTTGTAGATGTGTGGTGTTATTTCTGAGGCCTCTGTTCTGTTCCATTGGTCTGTATATCTGTTTTGGTACCAGTACCATGCTGTTTTGGTTACTGTAGGCTTATAGTATAGTTTGAAGTCAGGTAGCATGATGTCTCCAGCTTTGTTCTTTTTGCTTAGGATTGTCTTGGATATACGGGCACTTTTTTGTTTCCACATGAAATTTAAAGTAATTTTTTAATCTAATTCTGTGAAGAAAGTCAGTGGTAGCTTGATGGGGATAGCACTGAATCTATAAATCACTTTGGGTAGTAAGGCCATTTTCACGGTATTGATTCTTTCTATCCATGAGCATGCAATCTTTTTCCATTTGTTTATGTCCTCTCTTATTTCCTCTAGCAATAGTTCGTAGTTCTCCTTGAAGAGGTCTTTCACCTCCCTTGTAAGTTGTATTCCTAGGCATTTTATTCTCTTTGTAGCAGTTGTGAATGGGAGTTCACTCATGATTTGGCTCTCTGTCTATTATTGGTGTTTAAGAATGCTTGTGATTTTTGCACATTGATTTTGTATCCTGAGTCTTTGCTGAAATTGCTTATAAGCTTAAGGAGAAAAACAAGCAGAAGACAAGAAATAGGTAAGATCAGAGCAGAACTGAAGGAGACAGAGACACAAGAAAAACCTTCAAAAAAATTAATGAATCCAGGAGTTTTTTTTTTTTAAACTATTAACAAAATAGATGCTAGCCAGACTAATAAAGAACAAAAGAGAGAAGAATCAAATAGACACAATAAAAAATAGTAAAGGGGATATCAGCACTGATTCCACAGAAATACAAACTACCATCAGATAATACTATAAACATCTGTATGCAAACAAACTAGAAATTCTAGAAGAAATGGATAAATTCCTGCACATAACACCCTTCCAAGACTAAACCAGGAAGAAGTCAAATCCCTGAATAGACCAATAACAAGTTCTGAAATTGAGGCAGTAATTAACAGCCTACTAACTGAAAAAAAAGCACAGAACCAGACAGATTCACAGCTGAATTCTGCCAGAGGTACAAAAAGGAGCTGGTGCCATTCCTTCTGAAACTATTCCCAAAAATAGAAAAAGAAGGAATCCTCTCTAACTCATTTTATGAGGCCAGCATCATCCTGATACCAAAACCTGGCAAAGACACAACAAAAAAAGAAAATTTCAGGCCAATTTCCCTGATGAACATCGATGAGAAAATCCTCAACAAAATACTGGCAAACCAAATCCAGCAGCACATTTAAAAGCTTATCCACCACGATCAAGTTGGCTTCATCCCTGGGACCCATGGCTGGTTCAACATATGCAAATCAATAAACGTAATTCGTCAGATAAACAGAACCAATGACAAAAATCACATGATTATCTCAGTAGATGCAGAAAACACCTTTGATAAAATTCAACACCCCTTCATGTTAAAAACTCTCAATAAACTAGGTACTGATGAAACGTATCACAAAATAATAAGACCTATTTATGACAAACCCATAGCCAATATCATACTGAATGGGCAAAAGCTGGAAGCATTCCCTTTGAAAACCGGCACAAGACAAGGATGCCCTCTCTCACCACTCCTATTCAACGTAGTATTGGAAATTCTGGCCAGGGCAATCAGGCAAGAGAAAGAAATAAAGGGTGTTCAAATAGGAAAAGAGGAAGTCAAATTGTCTGTTTGCAGATGATATGATTGTGTATTTAGAATATTTTCCTTTTATTCATTCTCTAAAATTTAATTTTCCACTCACCAGGATCTAGATTTAATTAAAGCTGTAAGAGAAAACTATATAAAATAAATCGATGTAAGATTCTCTAGCCATTTAAATAAAAGTTTGAAATGGCAGTGTTGGATCTCATCTATATCTTTTTCAAAACAATTCTACAATTGTACTGAATTTTACCTTTTTAAACTAATGACAGATCCTCAAACTAAAGACCACCGAGAAGACACTTGTAACTGAAAAGACATAGGTTTATTTGCTGTCTGCTGCAGCAAAGAATGATGTACACGTGAATAATCATGGAGTATTTCATAGGAGAAGCTAAGGAAGGCTATTTTAGAATTTGACAGGCTGAAGTTAATCATAAGTTTGTTTTGCCAAGGATTCCCAAGATACAGAAAATAGGCAAAGTGCTGGACTAGTCAGTGATCTCACTATTGGAGTACATGGGTTCATGTAGAAGTGGAGAGAAGCTTTTCTGTTGTTCTTTGATTTCCTGGAGCATATGGGTCTGACAAAGCTGATATTTAAAAATCTAATTACAGATAGTGTGGCATGTATATTATGGTTTTGTTTGATAGATTTATCTATTTTGTGGGTAATAAATCAGTCTATTTTGCAAGTCGTGATTTCTACTTAAGTTCTCATCCCCACCCTCAACCCACCTATGCATACCCTTGCTATCACCAGATACTTTATTTCATTTCATTTCATTAGTTCCCCATCTGGTGGGTTTTCAGGCTAAGCTAAAGGACAAACCATCCCCTCCTGGGGATATGATCAATCCAAACTTGCAACACTGTTCATGCAGTGGTTAGTAATCTTGTATCATGTTGTAACAGTGTATTTTCAGCTCTTCAAGCAGAAGTACTCACGTTCTTTTTTCTTTAGTGATCTTTTTTCAGTCATCTGGTGTGACAGTGAATTCACATAACCTGGTCATTATCAATGAGTCTTGCAGTACTATGACTTCAGGAGAGGGGTATCTAGGTATCTACTAAAAATTCAGAACCTTTTTCCAGTAGAGGGAAAGGATATACAGAATAAAAGAACAAAAACTTGCAAAGAAGCATATTGCAATTAGTAGCTTCTGGATCGAGGCAGTTTTCTGAGAGCCTTTGGCGGAAGAAGTCTGCTCCATGGGGTCACTGACTTATCCCGAGTTGTCTATTCCTGTGACCATCTGCTTCTGAAGAGTCACCAGAGAACCTCAGTGTGTGTGGTTTTTGGTTTGGATGTGTGTTAGTTAGCCATGTTTCATTTTACCATTTACTGTTGGAAAATGAACAATGTTGTTGTATCTGGGAAATAAGTATTCAAGAATCAATCCATCAGAGTTTTACTATTGTGTGAGTTATTAACAATACCTGTTAACTCCAAAGTGTCCAAGTATAGGCTTTCTCTGAGGATGTTTTCAAAATGCACAATCAGTTAACATCATGTAGAAGCTGCACAGCTGGCCAGCAAGGGGAGGTGCTCCTGTCTTGCTGGTGAGATATAAATGGTTCCCTCTGATTTACTATATTTTCATGAATTATCACAATAGAAGATGACCATATCTTCTAGTACGGAATTTCATACAACTGATTCATAAGAATTTAGTCTATGACTATGCTAGGCATAAAAATGTGTCACAGAATGAGAACATTGACAGAATCTCTAGGTCATTTTATTCATTCTGTAAAGATTAATCTGAATTTCCTCAACTGACAGACATGGTTAAGCCTGGAGAGGAAAATCTTTTAATAAATATTTATTGCATTGATCTTCCTGCCTAAAAATATGTTTTCTTCAACCTGAAAAGTACACAATTGTTCAAAAACATTCAAATGAATTTGTTGACTGAGAAAGGAAGTGTTAAAGGTGAATTGGTCAGAATGGAGCATCAGAACTTTATGTATATTGAGTGCTCCTTTAAAGGCATTCTCTTGGTATTAAAAAAAAAAAATGCCAAGGCCTGAGAAGCAGGAATTTTGGGGAAAAAAGTATATATGAAATGACTGGCATTAAAAAAAGAGGAAACTCTACTACGTTACAGTTGTAAAAATAAATAAATACATAAGAGTAACCCAAAGTGGATGTTATTAGACTTGGTAAATGTGTGATGATGAATCTGTATTGTAGTCACACAGACACATACTGAAATATTGATTTTTGTTTTCTCTGATAAAAATATAGACCTGAACTCTAAGTTTACTTCTTAGTAAGAAGCAATTTATTCCTTTGCAATGAACTCTTTGGACATTTTTTTTGTGGATGTTTACATTTAAATAACCATGAATAATCATCATATGACTTCTCTATAAGGTGCTTTGTTTCTGACTGTGTCAAAAATGACATAGTCTCAAAAATAAATTTAAGTATATTATCTAGTAGGTATTTTAAATCAATATAATTACTAAGGTGATTCTTATTAGATCTATTTTAATTTGTACCCCTCTCTTAGACAAAATAAAATACTTTAACATTTAATAAATATAGCCACCTAATTAACTTTAATTCTTCAAGTCATTTATTGTGGTAAATACTAGTTTGCCACAAAAATTAGGAAAAAGAAATAGACTTTAATTAAAGACATTGAATACAACATGCACATGAACATGTTCTGAAACTAGCCATTCTTTTTTTTTTTTTTTTTTTTTTTTTTGAGACAGAGTTTCACTCTTGATGCCCAGGCTGGAGTACAATGGTGTGATTTCGGCTCAACACAACCCCACCTCCTGAGTTCAAGCAATTCTCCTGCCTCAGTCTCCTGAGTAGCTGGGATTACAGGCATGTGCCACCACGCCTGGCTAATTTTGTATTTTTAGTAGAGATGGGGTTTCTCCATGTTGGTCAGACTGGTCTCGAACTCCCAACCTCAAGTGATCTACCCGCCTCAGCCTCCCAAAGTGCTGGGATTACAGGCATAAGCCACCATGCCCAGCCCAGCCATTCTTAAAAATAGTGGTTGTCACAAATTTTCTATCGTGTATGAAATACTAATTTGTAATTATTCAGGATAGGGAGGGAGGCTATGCTTTGGATATCTCAGAAAAAATAAAATATGCATTACATAAACAAATTTATAACATATTTAATATATGTATAATTAATATTGGAGTGATTGACCATAGCAGGAAACACTGTAATTTCTGTATAGCTAAAAATCTCACTAGCAAAGAAACAAAATAATTTTATTGTTAACGAAATGTATGAAATGAGCTCTATGTAGTTTTAAGACTATGAATGATTTGAGAATTAGTCACAAATCTTATTAAAGAGTGACAGCAGCAAGATGGCAGAATAGAATCCCGCAGAATCAGACCCCAAGCAAATTACAAATGGAAACTATTTTCAAAGAAAAGAATAACACGAACACTCTGGTTCATCAGAACTCTAAGGAGAAGCAGAGAAATCCACTGGGCCCACAGAATCTGAAAAAATCACCACCAGTAAGAGAAACAGTCATTTCAGACTCCATGACCCCCAAACCCAAGTTCCAACAGCACTAATCAGAGAGAATTTCCACAAACCCGAGGCTCCTAGGTGAGACGAGGGAATTGGATGTGATCTAAGAGCTCTCCCCCAGTCTGGGAAACTTCGTGGCAAGTCCACTCTGGTCCTGTCCTACAGGAATCACTGGGAGTGCCAGAGGAGCTGAATCACCCGGGGTGACTGGGTTCAAAGAGCAGGGCACTGATTGCAGCCACTGGTGTGTGGATCTTAGTGGCTTCTCTGCACTTCAGTCAGCAGGGACTTCACATTGAAGAGACCGGCTGGTGCCATAGAGCTGCAGGGGGCACAATGAAAGGGGCCTTCAGAAAGGCCTGAATCCCTGGCCAGATTTTCCACAAAGCCCAAATGCTTGTGTGGAACCTGCTCCTTGCCTGGAAACAATTAAAAGATCAGATCAGTGTTAAGTTCTATATGCTTATCAAAATATCACATGTACCTTGTAAATATGTGCAATTATTATGCCTCTACTTTAAAAAATTGAAACAAGAAACAAAAACAAAACTTATGAATTGTGTTTCAGTCCTTACAGCACTAAATGCTTTTGTTAGCTATCAGGCACACAACTGTGTTAACCCTAATTATCTTAGTTTAGATGACAGTAGTCAAACCTTATAGAAAGCCCTTTTCTTTTTTTTTTTTTTTTTTTTTTTTTTTTTTGAGACAGAGTCTTGCTCCGTCACCAGGCTGGAGTGCAGTGGCCGGATCTCAGCTCACTGCAAGCTCCGATTCCCTGATTCAAGTGATTTTCCTGCCTCAGCCTCCCGAGTAGCTGGGACTACAGGCAAGCGCCACCACACACAGCTAATTTTTGTATTTTTAGTAGAGATGGGGTTTCACCATGTTGGCCAGGATGGTCTCCATCTCCTGACCTTGTGATCTGCCCGCCTCGGACTCCCAAAGTGCTGGCATTACGGGTGTGAGCCACCACGCCTGACCTCATTCTTAATCTAATCATGCCAACCATGTTTTTTTAAAGATTACTTTATTTTGTATTTTTCAGATAAATGTTGTCAACCAATACATATGTTTGTTTTGTCTTTCATTTAGCTGTAATATGGTAATAGGCCTCCAATAGTAAGACCAATACTTTTTATTCATTTGAAATTCTGTGTGCAAAAAGGCAGGAATGAAGTTCAGTAATTTTTCTCAATTCATCACAACTTCAGTTTATGTTTTATCTGTGTGTGTTTGTGTGAATATATAATTTTTGTGCTTTTGTGCCACTTCCTTAAATGCATACGTGAAAGAAAATTTAATATGACCAAGATTTTATTAAAGTGGTTTAGTTATATGTGGAAGTGATTGTTTAGGAAACAAGGTAGCTATCAGAATTCAACACTACCTAATGCAAAGCACCACTAATAACAGTTGAATGGCTATAATTTTATATATGCAGATCATCACTATTATAACAGATGTATCATTTTTTACTTGGTAGAAATCTTTTGAGATGATGTTGTAAGCAAAAATAATATTTTAAAAGTCTGCACTGTGTAACCAAAGCTACAGACATAAATCTTTTGGGGAAGAAATACTTTATTTATGAGTGTAGCACCTTATAATATTTTCATAAATTTCCTCAGGTACTTATTTTTATATAATTTCACCAAATGACATAATTCCCTTTCTTATAAACATTCCTAGAAATACCATATATAAGACAAACACTCTTACCACAAGATTTATTAAGGAAAAATTCTTATTTAATCTAATTATGCCAACCATGTTTTTTAAAGATTACCTTATTTTGTATTTTTCAAATAAATGTTGTCAACCAATACATATGTTTGTTTTGTTTTGCATTTAGCTGTAATACGGTAATAGGCCTCTAGTAGTAAGACCAATACTTTTTATTCACTTGAAATTCTGGGTGCAAAAAGGCAGCAATGAAATTCAGTAATTTTTATTTATTAAGGAGAATTCTTATTTTCATTAATAAACTACATAAAGATGCTATTTTCCTGGGTGCCTTTGAGAAATACTTGCTTTGATGATTCAGGTTGAGGTCTCCAGCATCTGAACTTCCTGAACTTTCTTCTTCACGAGTGCTTACATTTAGTGACAATATCATTATTGTCTCTCCACTGTCCCTGCAAAGTTCTTGCAAAATTTGTGTAAACTCTATATACTAAACCACTTAATCCTCAGGATAATTTGAGTAAACTTCTTTACTTGAATAAATCCGTATTGTTACCAAAACCCCAATCAACCAAAGTTGCACTGCAGTAAAGTGGGTAGTTTTGTTTGTTTGTTTCTTTCTTTGTTTTTGAGGCGGAGTCTCGCTCTGTCGCCCAGGCTGGAGTGCAGTTGTGCGATCTCAGCTCACTGCAAGCTCCGCCTCCCGGGTTCACACCATTCTCCTGCCTCAGCTTCCTGAGTAGCTGGGACTACAGGCACCCGCCACCACGCCCGGCTAATTTTTTGTATTTCAGTACAGACCGAGTTTCACCGTGTTAGCCAGGATGGTCTCCATATCCTGACCTCATGATCCACCCACGTCGGCCTCCCAAAGTGCTGGGATGGTGAGCCACTGCGCCCGGCCTGAAGTGGTTAGTTATATGACACATTCCAACAACGGAATACTATATAGCTTTGATAGTCAATGGGAGCCAATTTGTTCCCCACTGAAAGTGGGAATGTCTACAGCTATTTTGATTGTTGCAACTTGAAGGGGCTGCTACTGGCATTTAATGAGTAGAGGCCAGGGAAGCTGCTACACATCTTAACATACATAGGATGATCCTGAATAATAAAGAATTAACTAGTCCAAAAGGTGGAATAGTACCACGGTTGATAAATCTGCTATATAGCCATGAAAGACAAATAGTTTGATGGTGCTATTGCACTCAACATCCAGAATCTCACAGGCATAATGTTAAATAAAGGAAGTCAGACTACATCAATATCTAACCCATGATTTAATTTATATGAGATGTAGACATTGCTAAAAATGAATCCCAAGGACTCATTTGTGTTGGATGTATACGGAAGAGTGGAACTGCTGGGTCATAGAATATGGGGATGCCCAGCTTTGAATGTATTGCCAAAGGATTTTCTAAAGCTTTCGCATCAGTTAATTGATACTCCCATCAGCAGTGTGTAAGATTTCCAGTTGCCTTGCATCCTGTATATTACCGTGTATTTTTAATTTTTTGTTTTGTTTCACTCTTACCCATCTGGTAGGTGTGTAATGGTACTTTATTGCAGTTTAATTTTTATTTTCCTGATTTAGATCTAGAGCTAGATAGATCTGGATGTGGTATCATTGTTATGTATGTGTCACAAATATCTTCCCCCACTCAGGCTTGCCTTTTTCGGATTTTTTTGAGATGGTGTCTCTCTCTGTCACCCAGGCTGGAGTACAGTGGTGTGATCTCTGCTCACTGCAACCTCTGCTTACCGGGTTCAAGTGATTCTCCTGCCTCAGCCTCCAGAGCAGCTAGGACTGCAGATGCCCGCCAACACACCTGGCTAGTTTTTGTGTTTTTTAGGGTTTTGCCATGTTGGCCAGGCTGGTCTTGAACTCCTGAGCTCAGGTGATCTGCCCGCTTTGGCCTCTCAAAGTGCTGGATTACAGGTGTGAGCCATCACACCTAGCCTCAGGCTTGTCTTTTAATTCTCTGAAAGTTGTATTTTTTTCTAACTCTTTCATCTGGAGATAATAGTAGAGTGACGTGCAGTCCTAAGAAATAATACAAAGAGTTCCTGTATAACCTTTCCTCAGTTTCCCCGATGATAACACTGTACAAAATCAGAGTATAATATAAAAAAATTGACCTTGATACAATCCACCAATATTGCTTCGATTTCACAAGTTTTACACATACTCACTTGTGTGTATATATTGAATCCATGTAAGTTTATCTTTTAATAGATTCATGTGACCACCAACAGTTATACCACAAAAATACCAGGTGCTATAGTCAAAGCCACCTCCCATTCTCAAATCTCATAACCCCTGGCCACAATAATCTGTTTTTCATGTCTATAATTTTGTCATTTTTTTACAATGTTATATACATAGAATCACATATTATATAACCTTTTGAGAATGTCTTTTTCAAAATTCTTTTGACATCTAAACATATAATTGTGTGTATCAGCAATTTTATTTGATGCATTTGGATGTTTGTTTGTTTGTTTGTTTATATTTCTTTTCACCGATATCCACTGTGCTTCTTGAATTGCTTTTTATTCTATAGTGTGGATGTCCCACAAAACCTCTAGGAAGACCCAATCCTTTTGATACCTTGATTTCAAACTTCTATAATCCAGAACTGAAAGACAATACATTTCTTTTGGTTAAGACACCAACTTTGTGGTACTTTGTTATGGCAGCCCTACTTAACTAATAAACTTACTCTGACTTGTATCTGTTTTACATGATTGACAGAAGAATGTTAAAATGACTATACATCAATGAGAGGAATGTTAAAATCTCCTTTTTATTTTATCTCCTTGTTATTTTTTCTTTAGCTTTTGTTTGGTTTTGCTATGTATATTTTAAACTACTATTGCATACACACAAATTTAGAATTGTAATGTCTTCCTGTTGAATTCACACATTTATCATAATGAAATATGCCTACATATTTCTATACTATTTCTCACCATAAACACAACTTTATTTGGTATCTGGTATCATTACACAAGATTGGTTAATATTTTGCATAACATAAAATTCTCCATTGTTAGTTATTGCTTTCAGAACATGAAAAATGTCATTCCTTTTCCTTCTTTCTTTCATTGCTTCTGCTAAAAAATCAGCTGCCACTCTTTTTTTCCTTTCTCTCTGTTAATGGAATTTTTTTTTCTGGCTACTGTGAAGATTTTTTTTCTTTAATAGTTAAGCTATTTTATATGATGCATTTACGTGTGATTTTCTTTGTATTTCTTTTAATTGGGGTCCATCATGCTTCTTGCATTGTATGTTTGATGTCTATGCCTGTCTTGGTAAATTCACAGGCAATGTTATGTCAAATATTGCTTCTGCCCTAGTCTTCTCTTACTCTGGAACTCAAATTACATTTTTTAAAAAGATCTGTTCATTGTATTCCCCATACTTTGCATGTTTTTCTGAATTTCCCATCTTATTCCTATATGTGTTTCAAGTATTCTGACTTTTTCCAGTTTGCTATTTCTTCTGCAACATTTAATACATTAATAAGTCTGGTTTTTTAATTCCTATATTCAATTATTCTATTTCCTTACTTTGAAAATGTTAAGTTGACTTACAGATCCCAGTCCTCCAGTAAGTCTACATCTTTTATTTTTTAACTTAATAATCATTATGTGAAACCCCGTCTCTACTAAAAAATACAAAAAACTACCCGGGTGAGGTGGGGGGACGCCTGTAGTCCCAGCTACTCGGGAAGCTGAGGCAGGAGAATGGCATGAATCTGGGAGGCGGAGCTTGCAGTGAGCCGAGATCCGGCCACTGCACTCCAGCCTGGGTGACAGAGCGAGACGCTGTCTGAAAAAAAAAAAACAACTTCATTATTAAAGTCCATTATTTATAAATAATTAGACTATCTAGATCACCTGTGGATCTATTTTGATAGTCTATTTTTTATTTTGGTTTTAATACATTTTATAGACATGTCTGGTCATTTTTAATTAATGACATACATGGTATATAAAAATTGCAGAGTCCTTGATTTATAATCTTTCTCAAAAGAGGGTTAATCTTCATGCATGCCTAGAGTATTTTAGCGGATCACCCTGACCCAGTCAAAGGAAGGTATGACGCTTTCTTAAAGTTGGGCTTTCTTTGGTCAACTCTTACCTCTAAGGCGTAAACCTGGCTCTTAGGTTTTATCCTTTCTGTGATCTTAATTGAAAGCTGAGTGTTCATGGGGGGTTATCCAATTTATTAATCTCTACACTTTTGCTTCATTTTCCCGTTAACCAAGACTGTTGTAATATTTGTTCAATTCTTTAGATCTCAAACATGGCTTGCTATGTGTTTTCTGGTGTCTTTTCCTAAACACCACACAGGAAGTGCGTGGTGGAAGGAAGTGTGGAGGAAGTGACCAAAGGCCTTCATGCAGTCTCTCACTTACTTCCCTGCAGTTAGATTTTTTTCCTAAAATTCAATTGTTCTTGGAGGGTCCAAATGCCAATTTCTGTGTCCTCCACACAATGAGACCTTCATAACCCCAGGCTTTCGATTTCTACTCTGCCATCTCACCCATGGCATTGGCAAGGTCCCGAGGAAAATCTCAGAGAGAGATAAATACAGGACTCACATCAGTCTGCACCCTTGTCTCCAGAATTTGTAGCCCCGTAGTTCTGTCTGCCATGGTGGTTCCCTAATACTTTTGTTTTGTTTTGTGTGTGTGTTTTTGTTTTTGTTTTTGGGTTTTTTGTTTGTTTGTTTTGTTTTTTTATTTTTGTTTGTTTTGTTTTTTTTAAGTAGAGACGGGGTTTCACCGTGTTAAGGAGGTGGTCTCGGTCGCCTGACCTCGTGATCCACCCGCCTTGGCCTCCCAAAGTGCTGGAATTACACGAGTGAACCACCACGCCCGGCCGACTCATCTACTAATCTTTTCTATTTTTTTAGAGGAGGGTTAGTCTCATACAAGCTGCTTTGTTATAGAGAACATTGGAAACCACTGGATTATGTGAGTTTTTGGTCTCTCGAATAAATGTGATATTCCTGAATGCTGACAAATATCTGGTATAGTTATCTCAATCTGTAGGATCGCTATTTTCTCCTTTTTTATTCCTAAATTTGCAGTCACTTATTCACTGTTTATGACAGGTTTATGACGCCTTGCCTTTAGGCAACTAGAAAAGTTGCTAGATCCAATTTAACTTAAAAGTTTTTAAAAAAATAATTGTGATGTTTCCAGTGTAACACAATGAAAGCTCCTCCCTACTTCAGCAGCTCGTAATTTCATAGTAAACCAATTCCGTATTTGGTATAACATTTTTTTTTTTTATTTTGAGATGGAGTCTTTGTCGCCCAGGTTGGAGTGCGGTGGTGCGCTCTCAGCTCACTGCAAGCTCCGCCTCCCGGGTTCATGCCATTCTCCTGCCTCAGCCTCCCGAGTAGCTGTGACTACAAGGCACGTGCTATTAACAATTGTTAACACTTATAATGAGCATATTTTCCTTTAGAAATACCCAAACATGTTCTTAAAGAAGCAATCTTTGAGCATTGGTATGGTCATTTCATGATACTACATTAAGCCTATGTTGAAAATATGTGAGTAAGTAACCCTCAAGAAGTCAGTAGGACACGTTAAGTGCTCTGAACTGGACTATTTAAAGTCCACTATCAAGGCTTGGTGGCTCACGCCTGTAATCCCAACACTTTGGGAGGCGGAGGCAGGCAGATCACGAGGTCAGGAGATCGAGACCATCCTGGCTAACACAGTGAAAGCCCTATCTCTACTAAATATACAAAAAATTAGCCCCGCGTGGTGGCGGTCGCCTGTAATCCCAGCTACTCGGGAGCCTGAGGGAGAAGAATGGCGTGAACCCGGGAGGTGGAGCTTGCAGTGAGCCAAGATTGTACCACTGCACTCCAGCCTGGGCAACAGAGCAAGACGCTGTCTCAAAACAAAAAACAAAAACAAAAAACAAAAAAAATACAGTGTCAAAACGTACTTGAACTGTCTATAACTCAGCTAGCTCAAGACATAATCACACAGTGGAACTTTACATCCCATATGCTAAAGTAGCTCATTGAACAAAAAATGTGTGCTAATGTCTGCTATGCAGAGAAATACACTGCTAATTTTGACTCTCAACCAGAGTAATCTGCAGAGTCTGTCATGGAAACATGAGTTTTCAAAAAATTATCCAGATAAATCAGCCCAGGAGAGATTGTTTCCTACAATGAAGCCTTTCTTATCAAAGAAAATGTTTGCCATGAAAATGGGAGGAGGTAGTGGTGTTGGGGTATAAAAACTTAGAAATAGATTATTCTACTCACAATTGCACTGGATTTCATTCCTATTCATGCCTGTGAAATAGGAATGCAAGTTTATGGGGATCTGCAAGATAGATCAGCACTTTAAATCGCATCTGTTCAGTTTTACTGCAAGCTGATGTCTTATTAAAACCAAACAACAGCATACTTTAGAGCCAAAAATTATTACAAGACCGCCACACCAGGAAAAATATGAAACAAACAAAACAAGATATAGTGAATAGAGCTACTTATTAAGCATGAAAATGATCCTCATCTGGGATTATTTGGATGCAATGTTAGAGGCATTTTATTCCTCAGTTGTCATTCCTGCAATAAATACTAAATTATAGTTGTATTTTTCCTAGTAATACACAGAGATCCCATCTTAGAGCAAGAATTGGAGGAAGTATTATAGACCTGGATGGTTTTTTATAAAAGAGAGGAAAATTAGAAAAAAGATATAAGTAGAAGTATTGATTTATGAAGCAGTAAGTAAAAAATAATGACACAGGTTATATGTGGAAGTTGGAAGTAACCTCAGAGCATCTATTTTGAACAACCTGTATTTTGTTTTGTTTTTTTCAAGCATGGAGGCAGGATAATAAGCCCAATACAGACTTAGCTCAAATTATAACAGATTTCAATAAATTGCTTGTATAGGGCCAAAAAAAAGAAAGCATCTATTGTGATATTTATATCATAATATTATATTTATATCATAATACAAACCCCAAATCTTGAAAATGAACAGTTTTATTTATTAGTGAAGGCACTTTATGCAGCTAACTTATAGAGGAGATTAATCTATTACTATAATTTTTATGATTTTAATAAAGTAAAATTTACTTTTGTGAAACATCCTATTATTAATCATTGGAAGGTGTTACATTATTTTAATTAAAATATATGACCTGATAATGCATGAATATATGAATTCATGAATAGCTAATTGTTCAAAATGCAATGATACTGTGAAGTATCTGTCTCAAAACCTGTGGTCAAATGCATGTACATAAATATAATTGCCTTGAAAAATGTGGATATTTCTCTCATGGTGATTTAACGAATAATCATCAATTTTATTTGGAAATATAGACTTTATTGGCTTTATTCCTATTGGTAACTTTAAGGATTGGTCTGAATTCAGAATTAATGGACAACTTGCTAGGAGACTAACTTAACAGAACTTCATATCTGGAATAACCATAGAAATGTGCCAGGTTGTGAGGTCACACCTGATGGACCTAACTTAATATTGTTCAGCTGACAAAGAATAAGAGAAACTCAGTGGGAAACAGTTTTTAAAAGTGAGACATCTCATGATGCCAACACTGAAGTTCAGTAGAGAGAGGCCTACTAGGTTTTCACTTATTAATCAATGCATCCGTTCATTATGGGCCAGTCATCTACAAATATTTATTTATTATCCACTGTATTATAAACTAGGTTTATTATACCTCACTCAAGCCTGCCTTATCACTTGACCATCAGAATGTTTCTTTTATTTTGCCTATGTTCACTTCTATTAAAGTTTTCAAATTTTAAAACAGTAGTATCCTTTATTTGAGGATCCCAGTCCCAAAATAGACATGCTTTCATCTAAAAAATGTTTCTCTACATAATATGAGAACACCAAATAATATGCTTGTCTTAGCCTTTTTGGGGTGCTAAAACAAAACACCAAGACTTGATGTCTTAAGCAATAGATACTTGTTTTTCACAGTTCTGGCAACTGGAAAATCCAAGATCAAAATGGTGGCAGATTTATTTCTGGGTGAGGGTCTAATTCCCGACTTGTAACTACCTTCTAGCTGTGCGTTCACATGGCCCTTCCAAGGAGCTCTCTGTCACCTTTTACTTATAAGGGCAATAATCTCATAAGGCTCTCCGTCTCAAGATCTAAACCTAATCACCTCCCAAAGGCCCCACCTCCAAACACCATCACATTGAGGGTTAGGGCTTCCACATAAGAATTTTGGGGAGCCACCATCATTCAGTACATAGTAATGTTTATTAAGATTGTATTAAGTTCTTAATATGTCTCCTATTTTTCTTAATTTCCATGAGTTTTTATTTCTGAAAACATTACCAAATGCCTACTATGTCCTAGGAACTGTGATAAATACAAGACACGGAGCTTGAACCTTTCAAGATCATGAAGAATTTACAATTTTGTGGCAGATAAATTGTTACCAATTACCATAGTACTAGTTATAGCACTGAAATATAAATATTTTAAAAATTAAAGAAAAACTAATTAATTATGACTAGAGTGCTCAGAACAAGGAAAGGTTTACAAGAAGAGTTAAGAATTAACCTAGGTCATAATCCATGCCCAGTGGAGGCAAGTGGAAAACATTTAGCAGGCAATATGGGCAAAGATCACTTATATGCAAATGGATCATGACATTTGGAAATGATCTACTTAGAAATGATGAATAGTGTTGTGAAGCTATATCCAAAAGTGTGTGATGTTTACTCACCCACATCCTTTCTGGTACTTACACAAGGTAAGAATGGAAAGGGATGTTTAGACCAGACTATAAAGTGTCATAAATGGTACACGAAAGAGCTCAGGCTGTCTGGTACACAATGGGAAACCAACTAAATTTTGTAGTTGGTAAATAAGTTAGGTTAACAAATTATTAGACTATTAAAATAATGGCTAAAATGTATGCTTTTGATATGACTTCTCTGTATACTTATAATAACTTTACATGCAATAACATTTATTTCATGCTTACCACAACTTTATAAAATAAAAACTGGTATTTTCTTCAATTTGCAGATGAAGAAATTAAGGACTAGAATCATTGGTGTAAGACCACACTGGGGAAAAGTGATAGAACCAAATTTCAAACTCCAGTCTTTCTGCTTCTAGAGATTGAACTACTAACATATGCATTATATAAAATCAAGTCCCTCAAGGTAGTTTGTGAAACATAATATACAAATAAGTGATTAAAATTTTTGGTGATACCCTCTTGTTCTTCTTTCTTCAACACCCTAGATTTGAGATATTATTGTTTTAGAATATGGGTGTCAGAGTAGTGGGGGACAATAGACATCTGTTGAACCTCTCTAAACATTTTTCTTGAAAAAAATAACCAGAAGAAATAAGGGAAAGCTAAATAATCTATTACTACACGCCACTGGATTTTAATGATTGCTCTAAAAAATTGTTGATATGCTCAATATCTTCCTTTTAATTTACCAAGTGTCTTCCAGAGAATTTAGGTGAGGTAAATAATAAAAGAGATAATAAGTGGTACATGAAAGTGATGAAGTTTAAATGTAAGAACATATTTTTAGAACCCTGCTAATAAATGTTGAGTATTTCCAGGCTCTTTATTCAGCTTGTAGTGCCGGAACAAGATGGCAGCATTACCAGCAATTCAAAATAGATACAAATTTAAAATGATGTTATTTGATATATAGTCACAAAGAAGGATCTTTGTTCCATTTTATTATGTTTCCTGTGCTTAATAACCTTAAATATTGCCTTGATTCTATCCACCTCTGTTCTTGATTTATAATTTCCAGACTCAAAGCTAGATTGAGGCATATTATTCTCACTCTTACATAGGTTTTTCTTTCTGAAAAATGTTTTTTATTGTGCAAACATATTTTTCATTGTGAAAACATATTTTTCCTGATCCTTATTTAAAACCATGACACAAATTAATCAATCTACCTCCACACCATCTGTGGCCCCCTGAAAAGAAGCATAACTTTTCATCAAAGATTAGCTCATTACACGTCCAACTAGATTACAGAAATAATCAAAACCCACTTCAACAGGCTCTTAGGGTGTTCAGTGGTTAAGTTAGAGAAGTCATAAAATAATACAAGTATTGGATGATGATATGATATTATCTTATGAATATTTATCCAACTAATAACCTCATACATTGATAATTCAAGAATTTATACTAATGTATCATTTCCATATCAAATAATTATTTTAATAGGCATCAATGTTTTATATAAAATTCTAATCTAAGAACTTAATATAAACCTGAAATTGTAGTGCTATTGGAAATTAGAAGTTCCAGTTGTACACAATTGCTCTCCTTTCTATTACAATCATTCTTTTTTTTCTTTTCATTCTCATTTCTCACGTACAGGTTATATAAATTAGAGTTGTCAAGGAACAAATATCACTAAAGCCAACTAATTCATAAATAAGCAAATAAATTAAATTAATGCAATAAAAGGAACAAAATAGAAATAGAAGGAAATACTTGCGGAAACCCAGCTTTGGTATTACACTAAAACAGCCACCATCCAATCCACGCTTTAAGTTGCTATATTCTCTTTAATCCCTTTTAGTATAATGGCATAATTCAAGTTTAACGGTAAATTAAAACTGTGTAGCGAAGGCAAAGCCAAGGTATTTAAGGTTTGAGATCAAAACTAAGAAATACACAACAGAATATATGAATATTTCTTATACCTAAGTGATCAAGTGAAGAGAAAATACTTGGGATTTGACTTAATTTTCAAGATTGAACAGGCTATATGTGGAGCAAATAATTCAATCACAAAGGAAAGAGCCATCAGCTTGTACCTAGTTTGCGTAAAAGCCACATCATTGCATATTACAATGTTCCACAATATTCCATTTTATAAACAACCACAGTTCTTTATATGGAATCTTGAATTCCAGTACACTGCAAATTAAAATACTATCATTATTGAGTTGATTTTCTTCCAAAGACATCAAAAATATTTATCACCTCCTTATGACTTTGACATCAAAATAAGGAGACTTTTCCATTTTAAGCCACTTTACATAGATAATTTCTTTGAGTTCAAATCAATGGAAAAACCATCTGGTTAACCAGCATCACACATTCATAATTTAAGAGGTAGAGTTTTTGAGTTTGGCTTAATGTGTATTTTATATTAGAATAGTGTTCGCACATAATTTAGAACTGGTATTAGCTTTTTAGAAATTAGGTGGCACTGCCTTATTTGATTATCTTTAAAATATTGCAAAATCTAAGTAAGAGAAGGTATCTAGAACCAAGATTCATTTAAATCTGAAAGCATGCTTTAAGTAGAATTGCTCTATAGTAATATAAATTTATGTATAAAAATGTATATGCTTTAATATACATAAATATATACTTTTTCAAGCCAAATAAAAAGTAGTGTAGGGGGACATATGAAATTCTTCATGATGGTTCTTTCTACAAAGAACAGGTATGTTTGTATATGTATCTGGGAGTGGAGAAAGCTTCTACTTTTTTATTCTACTTTCTCTATTTCCATTGTTATGTAAAAAATTCCATTTTATGTATTGTGTATGTAATTTTTTCATAGAAGAACTTAGAGTGAAGAATGTATGGTAATCTCTCACAGGTCAGAATGGAAAGGCAGTGAAACCAACTTTCAGTCAACTCTTCTAGTGTGTAAGTTTACTGAGGGCAGGGAATTTTTTTTATTTCTATGCATGCTTTCCTTGATGCCAGTGGAGTAATTTATACAAAATAGGTTTTTGATAACTGAACATATTTGAACACACAAGTGAAGAAATAAATACAAGTCAGTAGCAGATAATGACCAGAAAATCTGACCTTGCAATTATCATGGAAGAGTTACTGTGAAATGCAAAAATAAGGGCCTGTGTCTGGAGAACAGCACAGGCATTATTGTTCAGCAGTAGAGTTCCAGTGCACAGGGTGTTGGAATTGAAATAGAAATAAAGTCTTGAAGAAACCAGGAGAGGAAAACCTCTACCTCTTGGGTTCAAGTGATTCTCCTGCCTCAGCCTCCCGAGTAGCTGGGATTACAGGCACCTGTTTTCCTGGAAGCAAGAAGACAAATTCTGTTCCTACAAGTCTTAAATGTGTCTAGCAACTGAAGCTTGGTCATAAAAAACAAGGTTGAAAAAATAAGGCCATTAGATAGATGTCATCAAGGATGTTGCAGTGCTGAGTCTAGGGAGAAGAACCAAGTTCCTTTTTGTCTTTCTGCGCCCAGAAAATGGCCTAGTCACAGGGACTTTGTTCAATGTGAAGCCAGCAACCAGAAATTAAGCCATTGCAGGATATACAGCAGAATTAGAAAGCCAGAAAAGAAACCAGTCTCCCCACCCAGCCTGACTCCCTCAATCTATAAGATGTATGTGAAACCAGCAATAGTAGAGTAGAGGTGACGAAAAGGGACTCTAGAGGGGAAATTTTCACTTGTCATGTTTTCTAGCCTGCTAGAATAATAGAGAAAAATATTTAATGTTTTGAACATGTCCCAAATGTTGTCAGTATTTTTCAACTCCTACTGCTATTTCTGTAATTCAGGGATAATCATTTCTTGACAATACTATTTCAGTCCTGTGCTAACTGGCCTCCACGAGTCCAGTCTATCCCTCCTCCAATCCAAACACTATACCGCTTCTACACTCACATTTCAAAAACCTCAAACATCATTGCCTATTTGAATTTCTCAATAACTCCCTGTTACACACTAGAAGTTTATTTATTTTTTTCTTTGAGAGATGGAGTTTCGCTCTTGTCACCCAGGCTGGAGTGCAGTGGTGCAATCTCAGCTCACTGCAACCTCCACCTCTTGGGTTCAAGTGATTCTCCTGCCTCAGCCTCCTGAGTAGCTGGGATTACAGGCACCTGCCACCATGTCTGGCTAATTTTTGTATTTTTAGTAGAGATGGGGTTTCACCACGTTGGCCAGGCTGGTCTCGAACTCCTGACCTCAGGTGGTTCGCCCGCCTCAGCCTCCCAAAGTGCTGTGATTACAGGTGTGAACCACCACTGCACCCGGCCCAAAAGTTCAATTTCTTAAGGTGTTATAGTAGGTGTGAGTGGATTAAAATGCTATAGCTATAATTTAGTTATACACAGTGAAGTACAATAAACTCTGTAGATAGTAAGTTTTTAAACACTGAGGCAGAAATAGGAAATAATGTGATTAATTCTAAGGAAAAAATGTCTCCTAATGAAAGACTTGAAAAGAAATATGGCTACAATTGGAATAGAGATTGGGAAAAAAATTGCTTAAGCAAAGACTAAGGCTGGCTGAAGCAGTGAGTTGAAAATATGTTCATTTTAAGGAAACAGAGCAGACAATATAGTTAATTCGGAGACAGACTGATGGAGTATTTCATGTTTTGATTGAAAAAAAATGGATATAACTCCTGAAAGAATAGGAAGTTTCAGTGAGCTTTTAAGATCAAGGCAAATGATGTAATCAGCATTCTACAACTCAAGTATAATCATGCGTCGCTTAATGATGAGGATATGCTCTGAGAAAAGTGTCCTCAGACAATTTTGTCATTGTGCAAACTACACAGAGTGTACTTACACAAGCCTGCTACACACCTAGTATATGGTATAGCCTATTACTCCCAGGCTACAAATCTGCACAGCAGGTTCCTCTACTAAATACTGTGAGCAATTGGAACACAATAGTAAGTACTTATGTATCTAAACATACCTAAACATGGAAAATGAACAGTAAAAATATGGTAGAAAAGATAAAAAATGGCACACCTGGACAGGGCACTTACCATGAATGCGGCTTGCCGGACACGAAGTTGCCCTGGGTGAGCAAGGGAATGAGTGGTGAGTGAATGGGAAGGCCTAGGACATGACTGTACAACACTGTAGACTCTGTAAACACGGCACACTCAGGCCAAGCTACATTTATTTTAAAATATTCTTCTTTCTTCAATAATAAATTAACTGTGGCTTACTGTAACTCTTTTGTTTTATAAACATTTTAATGTTTTAAACTTTTTGACTCTTTTGTAGTAACATTTAGCTTAAAACACAAACACATTGTACACCTGTACATAAATATTTTCTTTATATCCTTACTTTATAAGCTTTTGTATTTTTGTTTAATTTTTTAAGCTTCTTTATTAAAAACGAAGATGTAAGCCTGGTGCAGTGGCTCACGCCTGTAACCTCAGCACTTTGGGAGGCCAAGGCGGGCGGATCACCTGAGGTCAGGGGTTTGAGACCAGCCTGGCCAACATGGTGAAACCCCATCTCTACTAAAAATACACAAGATAGCTGGGTGTGGTGGCAGGCACCTGTAATTCCAGCTACTTGAGAGACTGAGGCTGGAGAATTGCTTGAACCTGGGAGGAGGAGGTTGCAATGAGCCAAGATTGTGCCACTGCACTCCAGCCTGGGCGACACAGCAAGACTCAGAGACTACGTCTAAAAAAAAAAAAAAAAAAAAACTAAGACACAAACACACACATTAGCCTAGGCCTACACAGGTAAGGATCATCAATATCACTGTTTTCCACCTCCACATCTTATCCCACTTGTAAGTCTTCAGGGCACCAACACGTATGGAGCTGTCATCGCCTGTAATAACAATGCCTTCTTCTGGAATACCTACTGAAGGATTTGCTGTTTTACAGGCTGTTTACAGTTACCTGAGGCTGTTTTAGAGTTAACTCTTTTTTTGAGGAGAAAGAGAACACTCTAAGATAATGGTAAAAAGTTTTGTATAATAAATACATAGACATTTATTAGAATTATCAAGTGTTTTGTATTGTACATAATTGTATTGCTATACGTTTATAGGCTGCCAGTGCAGTAGGTGTGTTTACACCGGCACCACTACAGAAACGTGAGTAATGCCTTGTGCTACAATATTACAATGGCTATGACAGCACTAGCAATAGAAAATTTTCAACTCCATTCATTATTACCTTATAATACCACTGTTGTACATGCAATCCATCCTTGACCAAAATACCATTATGACCGGTGCATGGCTGTATTCAATTAATTCAACTGTATCTTGAGTTGGCCAGAAGATTTCAAGGCAGTGAATTCAGTTTACTCCAATCTGACTAGACAGACTTACATGGATACAATAAAGTGAACTTCTGGTTTAAATAATAATAAATATCCCTATTACTAAGAGGTATTAGATGGGGGTGAAGTAAATAATAGGATTACAGTCTTTGCCCCTACATGTAATAAAGGCATATGTTCCTAGTTCAAGCACTTTCCTTCAGGATGGATGTGACTCATGGAAGAAATGACATTAGTGAGTGACAGATTGTAATTTTGCCATCAGGGAAACTTCATCTTTAGATTCTAGTACAAAAGGTCCAAATTGAGGCCCAAAACTAATAAAAACCAGCAAAATACATACTGCAACAATCACACCCCATGTTCTCACTTTCTGTTACTTTCATTTTCAGTTACTACCACCTGGAGATAAAGGTTGTTTCTTACTGACTTACTCTTCAGTGACACTTATTAAAAGCCAGTGCTGGGTGGGCACAGTGGCCCACAGCTGTAATCTCAGCACCTTGGGAGACCAAGGCAAGAGGATTACTTGAGTTCAGGAGCTTGAGACTAGCCTGGGAAATATAGGGAGACCTTGTCTCTACCAAAAGTTTAAAAAATTAACCAGGCATGGTGGCACAGGCCTGAAGTCCTAGTTACTCAGGAGGATGAGGTGGGAGGATTGCTCAAGCCCGGGAGGTAGACACTGCTGTGAGCCATGATTAGGCCTCTGCAATCCACCTTGGGCAACAGAGCAAGACCTCTGTCAACAGAAAAATTAAAAAAAAAAAAAAAAAAAAAAAAAAAAACAGTGCCTAATGACTAATGGCTCAACTCTTTATTAAAGGAGAAAATATTTAGAAAAGCATATGTGATACTAAAACACTCTGAACTTAGCATACTTTGATGATTACATGGGAGCCATTTTTGTGCTTTTTTATCCGACTTAGAATAATACGTAATATAGATCACATAAAAATATAAAAATCATACATAAATTCTACTACTTGGGATCATATATAAATCATGTTTAACTTTCCTTTATTTCATAGCTAGTATAGTGCAGTGTTTAAGACTGTGGACTCTAAAATCAGAACAATTGAGATCAAATCTTAGCTCTGTTATTTTCTGGCCATGTAATAACATGGCCCAATTATTTAACTTCTCTGATTTCAGTTTTCACATCTCTAAAGTGAGGATAACAAAGGATTCTACTTTATAGTTTATATGGATGAATAAATGAGTCGATATCTGAAAAAAGATTTAGACATTGCCAGAGATATAAGAGCTCTCGAGGTAAGGAAAATCACAAAATGTAATTTTATGATTCCTCTATTGATATGTAATTATTTCTATTGTCCCTTCTGGGGAAACAGGTATCTTCAATTACCTCCACACTGCTATATGATCAAGTCCAAGTCTTCATCTTACTTAAAACTCACCAGCACTGGGAAACACTGTCTTCACTTGGCTTCCATTACATGGTTCTCCTCCTTCCAATGCGTCCCTTGGTCTTCTGCTTATTCCACCTTTTCTCAATTATACAGGAAAGTACCATCAGGTTCAGTGCATCCTCTTTTATCTTTATGTAGTTTCACCTAAATAATGATTTATGAATACACTGTTAAGTGATGTTTCATACATTTAAATCTCCCAGACAGAACTGCCCCTCAAACTCAAAATTCCTATATCCAGCTACCTAGAGAAAATCACCACGTAAATGGCTAATAGTCCACCTTCAAAATCTTCTGAACTGAAAATCTGATCTTTCCCTATACCTGTTTTGCTGCAGTCTTTCTGATCTTATTTTATAGCAATGCTAACTTTTTAGTAGTTTAGGGTAAAAGTCTTGAAAATATCCAGGGTCCTCTCTTCTCTAAGGACAGATATCTAGTCCGTCAGTAAATTTTTTTGCTCCCACCTTCAATCCATATCCCAAATATGAGCATTTCATGGCATTTGTACAGCAACTATTTTGGTCTAGGCCTGCATCATCCCTTGCCTGGATTACTTCATCGATTTCAAATTGGTCTTTCAGGTTTTACCCTTCCCTCAATAGTGAGTTAGAAACTCAGCGGCCAAATGGATGCTTCTGAAATGTAATTCCAATCATGTCACCCTTCTCCTCACAATCCTTGTCACTCACAGTAAAAATGAAAGCCTTTCAAGGGTCTCACAAGGAAGGGCCCCATCTGATCAGACCCTATTACTTCCCTATCTCACCTGCTCCTCTCCTAATAACTAATAAACAATAACAATGATAGTCCCTTTCATACCTAAAAAGAATAGATTGACCAACACAAGCAATGCATCTATAATAGAATGAAAGGATGAAAAATTCTATGTCTTATATGGTTAAAGAACTTGAGCCATTCCCAAATGGACTTTTGGAATATATGTAAGAATTTTATTCCACTCTTTCAATGGCCTTTTTTCTAGAAGGCCACATATGGGAGAATACATGAAAATAACTTCGAAAAAGTTACTAAAGATTTTATTATTTTGTCTGTCTTTTGCTGACTTCGCAGAACACAAGATGGGTATTAGAAGGCAGAAAGAAAAAGTAGAAAAGAAAGAGGAAGGAAGGAAGGAAGGAAGGAAGGAAGGAAGGAAGGAAGGAAAGAAGGAAGGGAGGAGAGAAGGAAGGAGGGAGGGAAGGAGGGAGGGGAAAAGAGAAAGAAGAGAGAGAGAGGGAAAAAGAGAGGGAAGGAAGATTAAGATGGAGAGGAAGAGGCTAGGCGTGGTGGCTCACGCCTGTAATCCCAGCACTCTGGGAGGCTGAGGGAGGTGGAACATTTGGAAGCCAGGAGTTTGAGATCATCCTGGCCAATCTGCAAAACCCTGGCTCTACAAAAAATACAAAAAATATTAGTCAGCCGTGGTAGTGCATGACTTTAGTACCAGCTACTCTGGAGGCTGAGTTGGGAGGATCATCTGAGCCTGGGAGGTCCAGGCTGCAGTGAACTGTGATTGTGCCACTACACTCCAGCCTGGGTGCAGAGGGAGATCATGTTTCAAAAAAAAAAAGAGGGGAAGGAAGAAAGGAAGAAACCAAAGAGAGAAAGAAGGAAGGAAGATCTAGATAAGTTGTATGCCAATAAACCTAAAATTACTTTGCATAATATTCCTGTATTTATAACACATAAAGCAACAATTCATTCCAAAATAAATTTCACTAATATAGATGTCCTAAATATATGTAAAACCACATATACATTCAACTAAGTTGCAAAACATGCTAAATAATATCAAATATTTCAATATTGATACCTACTGACACACTACAAGAGTTCCCTAACTAAGGAACTCTGATTATGATTGTCATAGTAACTAACATATTCTGAAATAATTTATCTATAAATACAGAACTTAAATACAGCTTGTCAATGTACGCTTTTACTCAGAAATGATTTTTATTCAAAACCCCATATATTTGACATTCATATGCAAATTTATAACTACTGATGGAATTGATTTCTTTGTGTTTGAGATGGAGAGCAATCCTGTCCAACTGCCATACCTGCGGGTTATTAATTAACTTCACATTCACCATTATTAAAATATTTTATTACCCTTGATTGACTGTGAAAATAACTACTTGTCACAGGCAAATATTATCAAAAGTGCAATAGGGCAATGAGGGTCACACAACCAAAAATGTAATCCATTTGTCTTTCATGAAGAATCCAATAAAGCTAGAGACATGCAATAGTATAACTAAATAACTCTTGGTTTATTTGTGGGGAAGAAGGAGAAACTAAGGGAAACAATGATCCTATTTTGATATTATTTATCTTTAGGTGCTCAAATAATTCTTGCAATACTTAACATGTCTGGAAATATAGGATCTTTCCCATTTATGGAAAATATGACAAATAAAGTTAAATTTAGAAAAAGTCACATATTCTAATAAAATATACTAAGGGAATTAGTTCTGGCCATAAGATAAATTGATCACATAAATCTCCAGGAAAATATATTAATAGCTACAGTAAAATCCAATAAAACAAAATTAGCAGCTTTATGCCTCAGGGCACATTCAACTTCTCTTACAGATCCCAACTTCCAGACGCCATTTCAGCTCCATGCCCTGTCTCTCTGCTAAAAAGCATTTTGTTTTTAAGAAATCCATTTTTTCTCAAACAAGGAATCTTTGTATTAGAAATGTACAAACATTTTAAATTAGCATTTGAACAAATAACCAGAGAAAAACTTACATTTACTTGCCTTTCTATCATTTGTAGTTTAAAAATATACCAAAACAAAAATAATGTGTTTAATTCTGGAAGTAATGTTCCTATAGGCATGTCTACTAAATGAATTATCATAATGAAGATATTTTGCAAACTGTAAACTAATAAAATGTAAGGCAGTATTGTCATTTTATTTGCATGGAAACATTTAAGACAGAGACTTTCTAATATAAGTTGGCAAACAAAACATTACTAACTGTCCTAAAATAAAAGTTTTGATTAAAAGAACTTTGATATTTTTAAAAAACACTCTTTTGCTGATATATTAAACCACCCAATCTGCTTCCAAAGTAAGCAAATTTATTTTGTTCAGCAAATATCATAGTTACGTATTAGCATAACATTGTTATTAATTTATTATTCACAAGCTTATTTAAGTTATTAAACAGCTAATCTTTAGAACACTTTACATGTAAGATTCACATTATTTATATGAGGAGAATGCATGTCTTCTCACAATGCTGAAGTAGGGTAATATCAGTTCTTAAGATGCATACTGATGAGATGCATACAAGTTTCTCAGAGCCAACCAGATTCAAGACATATGTCAAATTACATTCATTTTTCCAATTCTGTGAAGACAAATTAATTTTCAAGCTTTGTTAGAGAAAAGCAAATCACCTTGGTCTCCTCAGAAATACCATGTGTAGCCAAAAAAAAAAAAAATTAATTAATTAAATACAATTTTAAAACCACCCACTCTTTTGTTAGTCCCTGTGTCTCCTGTACAGATGCTAGGCTTAAGGTCCTGTGCACTGACTGAATGTCTGGGTTGCCCAGCGTAAAGACACTTTCTTATCCTTCTCTATCCCTGAAAAGCCATGCTATTCATCACACTGGAAGAGGCAGATAACAGAGCAGGAAGTCATTTTATTTTTCTTGAGTCTCACTCTATAGGGCTTAGACATCAAGGAGCCCAGGTAAGTTAGGCTCTTCTTTGGTGAAGGGATGAAAGACTTCACATGAAGCCAAGGACTGTGGTAGGAATATTCTCTGTCCAGGACCTCAAGGAGGCCAGGCACGTTGGCTAATGCCTGTAATCCCAGCACTTTGGGAGAGTGAGGTAGGTGGATCACAAGGTCAGGAGTTCGAAACCATCCTGGCCAATATGGTGAAACCCCATCTCTGCTAAAAATACAAAAATTAGCCAGGCGTGGTAGTGCACACCTGTACTCCCAGCTACTCAGGAGGCTGAAGCCGAAGAATTGCTTGAACCTGGGAGGCAGAGGCTTCAGTGAGCCGAGATCGTGCAACTGCACTCTAGCCTGGGCGACAGAGCGAGACTCCATCTCAAAAAAAAAAAAAAAAGAACCTCAAGGAATAGTTGAGTAAAACTCTGTAGTGTAAACTACTTTTTCTAATTGCATGTTTTTATATTTTCTTGTCTTCTCCAAACATTTAGTTCAGTCTTACTGAAATATTTTCACCTGGCCTATACTTTGCTAAAAAGAATTAAGAAAAGTGTGTCTTCCCAACCTCCTCCTCTTAGGCCAGAGGTTAAATAGGAAGAAACAACTCTCCTGAAATCAAGATGATAGTGACAGTGGTAATATTCTAAAAAAATAAAAATAAAAAAATAAGTCAGGGTAGTGTGGAGAGATGAACAGAACCTTGCTTCTGCATAAGAAAATATTTCCTCTATTGCCAATCTTAGATTATGTGCATAATATGTTATTTAAAAAATCAGTGGGCTTTCTTTCAGTTGATGAAACAAGTATTTTAGGGAGGAGGTATTTTTTGGGTTTTCTGTTTTTGGGTTTTTTTTTTTTTTGGCTTGTTTAGGTTTTTTCATAACATTTTCATTCTCGATATTAAGTTAATAACTAGTAGAACTGAATGAAAATTTTTCAACATTTTGGAAGCAACCTTTCGTGGATTGGCTTGTGATTTGGACCAGCTTAAAAATGATATTTACAGATCCAGGACAACATCCAATCCATCAGAAAACCCTTTGGCTCTACCTTTACCATATACTTGGAATCCAGCCACTTCTCAACAGCTCCCCTGGTATTATCTTGGTAATCTGCAGCAAAGGCCTCGTAACTCATCTGCCTCATTATACCCTTATCCCCTGCAGTCTATCTTCAGCACAGCAGCCAGAATGATCATTTAAGTATAAGCCACATCATGCCACTCTGATGAAATACCCAGAAATGTTTTTCCACATCAACCTTGGAAAATTCCTTCTGTGGCCTCAGAGAGGATGTATAACCTACACTCCCTTCCCCACATTTTACTTCTCAGAATCCCTCTTCTACTGCTCTCTTGATGACTATTCATCCGGCTCCAGCCACAATGACCTCTGCATACTTGCTCTAATACCAAATGTGCTTCCAGCAGCAGCCCTTTTGTACTAACTGTTCCTTCTGCCCAGAAAAAATATCCCCTCTTCTCCAATGTATCTGTAAAGCTAAATTCCTCCTCCACATTTTTGATTGTCACCTTCTTCTTAACAGAACCTACCCCAACCAAAGCACTTAAAACTGCAGCTCTCCTTACCTACACCCAAACTCCCGAACTTCCTCTAATTTTCCATTTTCGAAACTCCGTGTATTTTTCAAATATGCAGCACAGCTTACTTATGTATTATGCTCAGTTTTATCACCTATGATCTGTATTCCTTACTATAAGTTCCACGAGCGAAGAAATTTTGTTTTGTTTACTACTACATCTAAAGCATTTGGAACAGTGTCAAACACACAACAAACACTCAGTAAATTGTTGCTCTAAAACAATTATTGAAACAGCAGATATAAACAAGACCACCCTAATCCTAACAAAGAATTCCACAACTGCTGCATAGAGGAGGTGTTCTCATTCATCATTTTAATCCATATTAATAGAGCCTAACTAGGGTCCCGACAGAGTTCCAGGTGTGGGAATATAATGAAGTGAAAAAGCTAACATGGTCCCTGACTACATAAGCCCATGTGGGAGACACGGAAAATTTTTAAAATCTCAAAAGTAAGCTTAATTTGTTTTAATATAGCCACAGGCAGGTACACGAGTGCTCTAGGGAGATTTGACTTAGGGAAGAATGCCAAACAGGCTTACCTAAGGAAATTACAACTGAGCTGAACTCAGGGATGAGTGTGAGTGATTAAAATAGAAAAAAAGGAAAGAAAATTTCATGAGAATGATGTAACATGTGCAAAGACTCTGTAGTGAAAGGAAACACATTTCTTAGGCACCTAATTGATGACAATGGCAGCAAGAGCTAAAAAACCAAATGAGGACCAGGAGATGAATGGTCCCTTGCAGTCATGAATTTGACAGGCATGAGCATGATCTTTGTAAATCATGTTAAAGATGTACACCTTTACACTAAGAGAAATGGGGAGCTATAAAAGGATGTAAGTGTATGTGTATGCGTTCATGTATGTATGATAAAGGACATTGGACTAGTTATTGACAACATCAAATTCTGGTTTGAAAATAGGGCTGTGATAACCAGATATCCAGGTGCATTAGAAGGAAGTTGGACTCCTTCCTCACACCCTACACAAAAGTTAACTCAAAATGGATCAGAGTTGAGCCGGGCACAGTGGCTCACACCTGTAATCCCAGCACTTTGGGAGGCCGAGGTGAGTGGATCACAAGGTCAGGAGATGGAGATCATCCTGACAAACATGGTGAAATCCCATCTCTACTAAAAATACAAAAATTAGCTGTGCACGGTGGTGCATGCCTGTAATCCAGCTACTCGGGAGGCTGAGGCAGGAGAATCACCTGAACCAGAGAGTCGGAGGTTACAGTGAGCCGAGATTGCAACAGAGACTCCATCTCAAAAAAAAAAAAAAAAAAAAGGTTAAGAGTCTTAAACGTAACACTTAGAAGAAATAGAGGAGTAGTGCTTGCCTCAGCCGCACATATACTAAAACTGGAAAATAGAGGAGTAAATTGTGACTTGGGGTTAGACAAAGGCTTTTTTGATATGACATCAAAGTACAAACAACAAAAGAAAAATGAGAAAATCAGATTTCATAAAAATTAAAAACTTTTCTCCTTCAATAAATGACATCAAAAAAGTAAGAAGAAAAATTGCACAAAATGGGAGAAAATATCCTAAAGACAACTCAACAAAGGACAACAGAGTTGAAAAAATATAGAAAAAGGATTTGAATCAAAGATATGTAGATGGCAGTTATGGTTTAAATGTTTCTGTCGCCCTCCAATTACACATGTTGAAACTAAGCCCCAAGGTGATGGTATTAGGAAGTGGGGACTCTTGGGAGGTGATTAGGTCATGAGGACAGAGCCCTCATGAATGGGATTAGTTACTCTATAAAAATGGATTGAAGGCTGGGCATGGTGGCTCATACCTGTCATTCCAGCACTTTTGGAGTCTGAGGTGGGCAGATCACCTGAGGTCAGGCGTTCAAGACAACACTGGCCAACATGGTGAAACCCCATCTCTACTAAAAATTCAAAAATTAGCCGGGCGTGGTGGAAGGCACCTGTAATCCCAGTTACTTAGGAGGCCGAGGCAGGAGAATCACTTGAACCCAAGAGGTGGAGGTTTCAGTGAGCTGAGATGGCATCACTGCACTCCAGCCTGGGTGACAAGAATGAGAGCTGTCTCAAAAAATAAAAATAAAAATAAAAATAAAAATGGATTGGAGGAGCTTGTCTACTCTTTCCACCATGTAAAATCACAGCTATAAGGCACTCTGTCTATGAGAACAAGAGCCTTCACCAGGTAATGCCAGCACCTTAATCTTGAACTTCCCCGTCTTCATCACTGTGAGAAATGAATACATTTCTTTCTCTTATAAGTTACTCAGTTTAAGGTACTTTGTCGTAGTAGCCCAAACAAAAATAAGACAATGGTGAGTAAGCAAAATATATGCTCTACATCTTCAGTCACTAGGGAAATGCAAATCAAACCCACTAGGAGGTATGGATTTACTCTTTTGAGAAAATATATAATAAGAAAGTCACCTAATAACAGTTTTTGGTGGGGAGGATGTGAAGAAATTAGAACCTTGTATGGTTTGAAGGTGTCCTCTCCAAAATTCAGGTGTTGCAACTAAGGGCCAATGTGATAGTATTCAGAGGCAGAGCTCAGAGAGGTGATTAGGCCAGGAGATCTCCCTCATGAATGAACATAAGGCTGTTATGAAGGAGGCTTTGCACAGTCCTGCTTGCTTACTTGCTCTTCTGCCATGTGAGGACACAAGGTCCCTCTCCCCAGTAGTAGGCAGCAACAAGGTGCCATCTTGGAAGCCGGGAGCTACCCTCGCCAGACACTAACCCTGCCGGCACCTTGATCGTGAACTTCCCAGCCTCCAGAACTGTGAGAAAACACATTTCTGTTCTTCATAAAGTAGAACAGTCTCAGGTATTCTGTTACAGTAGCACAAACAGAATACGACAGAACCCTCAGAAATTGCTGATGGACATGTGTCACAGTGCAGTGCTTTGGAAAACAGTTCAGCAATCCCTCATAAAGTCAACCATGGAGTTTCCATATGATTCAGCAATTTCACTCCAATGTATATACCCAAGGAAAAACAAACAGACACACCAAAATTTGAACAAGAATGTTTATAGGCCAGGCACAATGGCTCACTCCTGTAATCCCAACACTTTGGGAGGCCGAGGCAGACGGATTACCTGAAGTCAGGAGTTTGAGACTAGCCTGGCCAACATGGTGAAACCCCGTGTCTACTAAAAATACAAAAATTACCTCGACGTTGTGGCACAGGCCTGTAATCCTAGCTACTGAGGAGGCTGAGGCAGGAGAATCGCTTGAACCTGGGAGGCAAAGGTTGCAGTGAGTCAAGATCGTGCCACTGCACCCCAATCTGGGCAACAGTGAGACTCCATCTTGAATAATAACATTAATAGTAATAATAATAATGTTATAGCAGCATTATTTATAACAGTCAAAATTAGAAAAATCCCAAATGTCCATCAACTGATGAACAGATAAACAAATGTGATTAAATCATACAAAGGAATATTATTTGTCTATAAAAAAGTATTCAGTACTAATACATGCTACGATATGGGTGAACATGGAGAACATCATACTAAGTGAAATTAGCCAGTCACAAAAGGTCATGTATTTTATTATTCTATTTGTGAAATATCCAGAATAGGCAAATCCATAGACCCAGAAAGTAGTTTAGTGGTTGCCAGGGGCTGGAAATGGCTAAAGAGAAAATACAGAATGACTGCTAATAGGTACAGGTCATTTTTGGTGGGTGATAAAATGTTCTACAATTGATTAACAATGGCACATCTTTGTGAATATACTAAACAATTGAATTGCACACTTCAGGTAAGTAAATTTTATGTTGTATAAACTCTATTTCCATAAAGCTATTATAATTTAAAAACAAACAAAACAAACAGTTAATGATTACTGGCACAGACTGTGGAGTTAGACTGCCTAGTTTTGAGTTATGGCAGAAGTACCACTTAATTAAACTTGGGTTATTTTACTTGAACTTCAACTTTCTGTGATAGTAATGCCTGCCTTATAGTGCTATTGTTAAGTCTAAATGACACCACACTTAGAAAATGCTAAAATCAGCTGGGCGTGGTGGCTTACGCCTGTAATCCCAGCACTTTGGGAGGCCGAGGCGGGTTGATCACAAAGTCAGGAGTTCATGACCAGCCTGGCCAAAATGGTGAAACCTCATCTCTACTAAAAATACAAAAAAATTAGCCGGGCATGGTGGCGGGCGCCTGTACTCCCAGCTACTCAGGAGGCTGAGGCAGAGAACTGCTTGAACCTGGGAGGTGGAGGTTGCAGTGAGCCACTGCACTCCAGCCTACGCAACAGAGCGAGGCTCCATCTCAAAAAAAAAAAAAAAAAAAAGAAACTGCTAAGACGAAGTCCAGCAAAGTGTAAGCACTATATAAGTGTTAGCAGTTACTATGACCCACCTCAGCACCCACCATAACACATGACTATACCAGTTTCACCTGGAGCTCGCCAATATGAAAAATGCCATTTTTAAAAGTTGTTAATCATTTTTAAATAACATTTGTCATTTCTTATATGCAAATACATAAATTCATCTAAGTACAGAAAAAAAAAACAGAAAGAGAAAAATATAAAATGTCTAGGTATAATCTTCAAGCTATGTGCATATACAAATAAAACCCTGAAACTTTTCCTCAGAGATAATAAGTAAGTCTTTGATAAATGGAGAGATTTACCATGAGTCTGGATGAGGAGATCAACTGCTGTGGTTCTTTTTTAAATAGTTTATACTTCCAATGCAATAGCAAGTTATTTATTTATGATCTTTTTTAAAAAAATTAAACTTCATCTGGAAAAATAAAGAGGCAATAATAGCTAAGAAAATTTGGAAAAGAAAGAGTAATGAGGAGGGATGTGCCTTTCTGGATATTAAAATAAATTATAAGCTATAAAATAATTAAAATTGGGCTATATAAAACAACACAGTATAATCAATCAGTACAATAACCTCTTACAATATCATATTTAACAGACAAATTAATGGAATATAGTAAACTGCCATAAAATAGACTCTAATGGTCATAAACATTGATTTCATGCTGAAAGAACTATCACAAACCAATGGAGAAGGAAGACAGTAATCAATAAATAGTGTTAACGTCATAAACCAAAATCAGTTTCAAATAGACAAAAAAGTGAGTATTTAAATAAATTATTTAAAAAATGAGTTAAAGAAATATTTATTGCTAAATTGGAAGCAATTTGTTAATTATTTAAAAAACAAAAGCAGTTATTAAAGAAAATGTTGATAGATCTGAATGAAAAATAACTAAACCCTCTTAATGTCAGAAAGAACATAAATTAACATAATTTTTTTAATTGGAAGGTTATTTTTCGATGCTAAGGTTAATCTTGTATTCTCTCTCTCATATATACACACACAAGCACACACACACTCTCTTAAAATAAATGTGAAAAATAGGGAAATCTAATAATGAATAAGCAATTAAACAAAAATAATAAAATATAATTGTTTAATGAATATATATAATATTCCATTTCTGTAGTTTTTGCAGCAAATGAAGAAACACATGCTTTAACATATGGAAAATATCTTTTAAATATGATTTTGTGTTGATAAGTTGGTACAGAGTATAAATTGGTTTGAACATCTGGAAAGCATTCAACAGTTTGTATCAAAACACTTACAAATCCCTATGTAATTTAACTTAATTATTCTTATTCTGATATCTTTCCTAAGTATATCATCACACATTTGGACATAAAAATATGTTAAAAATATCTTCATTATAATCTTGTATATAGAAGAAGATAATGTAAATAAGTCAAAATTTCAATAATCAAAAAATAATTATGGCACATCTATACCAAAGACTATTTTAGGCAGTATGAACAGATGCTTGAAGGATTTTAATGGCATGAGAAAATTTTTACCATATAATATCAAGCTAGGAAATCACTGCTTTCTCTTTTTGAGACAGAGTCTCCCTCTGTCGCCCAGGCTCTGTCTCCCTCTGTCGCTCCCTCTGTGCAGTGGCATGATCTTCTCTCACTGCAACCTCTGCCTCCAGGTTCAAGTGATTCTCCTTCCTCAGCCTCCCAAGTATCTGGGATTACAGGCATGTGCCACCATGCCCAGCTGATTTCTGCATTTTTAGCAGAGACAGGGTTTTGCCATGTTGCCCAGGTTAACTCCTGAGATGAAGCAATCCAGCTGCCTCAGCCTCCCAAAGTACTGGGATTACAGGCATAAGCCACCGCAGCTGGCCTGAAAATAACCATTTTAATTGTACTTAATCACAATTTGGGCACAGAAAAAATAGTGACAGGAAGTATACAAAATGCAAATATGCTATGATGGCTATACTGGGTGAGTATAAAGTGTTTTTTTGTTCATTTTTACTTAATTTGTTCTCCATTTTCTAAAATCGGCCTCTATTCCTATAATAAGCATATACACCATAGCTGAACATGGATTCTCTGAATATGGCTTATGCGATTGCTTCAATCATGTTTTCTTATTTTCTGCTAGTTTACAATTATTAAAATGTGACTCTGGGGTGCAGACTTACTTTAAATTTTATTTAAATGGCAAAGCAAGTATTTTGCCACTACCAGTATTACAATAAAATTCATATTTTGTGTTAGAGTATCTATCATCAACATGGATGAGTTTTGTGATTTATAAATAATAATTTTAAAGGCATTAGCACATTCAAATAAAGTAGTTTCATAGTTCATTTCTTCCTCCAACTCTGTTAAGTAATAAATGTTCAAAATAACAAGTCTAAACAAAATATTATTTACTCTTTTAAACTTCACACCTCTATATGTCACCAATTTATTGGGATACTGAGAGACAGGACTAGCTGAATTTCCTAGGCCAACTAAGAATTCCTAAGCCTAGCTGGGGAAAGTGACCGCACCCACCTTTAAACTCGGGGCTTGTAACTCAGCTCACACCTGACCAATCAGGTAGTAAAAAAGGCTCACTAAAATACCAATTAGGCTAAAAGCAGGAGGTAAAGAAATAGTCAAATCACCTATCATCTGAGAGCACAGTGGGAGGGAAGGACAATGACTGGGATATAAACCCCAGTCATTCCAGCTGGGAGTGGGCAACCCCCTTTGAGTCCCCTCCTCTTGTATGGGAGCTCTGTTTTCACTCTATTAAACCTTGCAACTGCACTCTCTTCTGGTCCATGTTTGTTCTGGCTCAGGCTGAGCTTTCGCTCGCAGCCATCACAGACCCGCCATTGACTCCCACCCCTCGGGCTCCAGCAGGGTGTCTGCTGTGTTTCTGATCCAGCCAGGCACGCATTGCTGCTCTCGTTTGGGCTAGAGGCTCACCATTGTTCCTGCACCACTAAGTGCCCAGGTTTGCCCTAATGGAGCTGAACACTAGTCGCTGGGTTCCATGGTTCTCCTCCGTGACCCACGGCTTCTAATAGAGCTATAACACTCACCGCATGGCCAAAGGTTCCATTCCTTGGAATCCATGAGGCCAAAAACCTCAGGTCAGAGAACAAAAGGCTTGCCGCCATCTTGGGAGTGGCCCGCCACCATCTTGGGAGCTCTAAGAACAAAGACCCACCTGTAACAATACGTTCAGTAAATTAATGCAAATTTGAATTATAAATGAAACTTATGAGTTTAAAATAACATTTAAATTACAGATATACAGATCTACACAAGACAAAACCACTTTATAAGTAGCAAAAGAGGTGAATGTAATACTAATCTGCTTACATTCTAATGCAAATTAAAACTGAAGAGTTTCTGCACGTCACTGTTTTTGCTTTATCTAACAAAGATCAGACTGATAAGAAATAAGCATCATTCTTTTGACACGTGACATTACTTTTGAAAAACAAATATTGCAATAGTAAATTATATACAACACTTTGGTGAACTCATTTGTGAGGTTATTATCTCTCCTGTTCCTGTATGCCCCTTTTCCTCAAAAATCCAAATATTTTATTCTTTGGTCAAGTTTACACATTAAATTGAGGGTAGTCATTCAG
Organism: Papio anubis; assembly: GCF_008728515.1. Taxonomy (NCBI): domain Eukaryota; kingdom Metazoa; phylum Chordata; class Mammalia; order Primates; family Cercopithecidae; genus Papio; species Papio anubis. The sequence goes on from NC_044978.1 coordinate 12,023,675, forward strand.
TTCAAACCTGTGCCCCTTCTCCTCAGCCATTAACTCTTTTCTGTCTGATGCTTTAGCGTGCATAATAGCAAAATGAATTGAAAGAGCATCAATTGCCTCTTGTAATCTAAATTTAAATACCCTGATTGCAGTTTAGAAGCCTTCCTGTGATATTTTTTTAAGAATGTGTTTCATGGAAGTAAATTTTTAAGCACAATTTTTTATGCATTACAGTCTTTGAAAGATTGATTCAATAGACCTTCACATTCCTTTATTCTCATCTATGCTAGTTTAGAAACTGGCTATTTAATTTATTTTTAATTTACAGTATATATTGGTACAAGTTAGATCGGTTTGCACATCTCATTTTTATTCCAAATCTATTTCCCCTGAGTAATCAAAACTACTGGAGTAAAACATTTATTACTCTCTATTTTTGTTAGCGCTCAATCCTGTAGTTATGCATCAGTTCTTTGAATTTCTCTGATTAAGATTAATACACATATATGTTTTCATCTTATATGTTTCATGTCATATCCTATTGGAATAACTAGGGTGATATTAATAAATCAATTCATCTTTGCAGGGCTTTTGCTCCCCTGTTTTTGTTTTTCTCCCTTTTACTTAACCCAGCATCTTCAAAATGCAGAAATGATTAGATTTTCATTAATTCTGTTAAATAGGTTCATACGCATTACAATGAGCAGCTATCACTTAGAAAATGTCAATAACCTTAGAAGTCAAATCATGCTGATTCGCTTCCAGTGAAGCATGGAAAAAACTATTACCCCGGATTTATTAGCTATGCGTATTGGGAACACTCACAAACAATTAAGCTTTTGAATGTGGACAAGAGCATGAGAAGTACAGAAAGTGCACTATGTTGAAAGCAGAAGCTTCTAAACATGGCTCTGATCAGCTTTGTCAGCCTTGATAGGTCAGTAACATTCCCTGGACCTCCGTTTCATCTGTTAAAACAATGTTTCCAATTTCACACTTTTTGAACTATTGTTAAAGAAATATACTTAAACACAAACTCTTCTCCCAACCCAGAAAATTGCTCCAATAAGACAGAAAAGAAAAAATAATTTTAGTATTGAATAGCCTTAAACCAGGACATGGTGTACATCACAATAATTGCTATGAGATTGCAAAAACAGAAAGAAATCTCATTTTATATAGCCAAGCAGATACAACCCATTACGCACATGTTTTCAGGATAAACAATAACTAGTCCTCAAATCAAAGGACTTGACAGCCCCATTGTGACATATGTGACAACACATAGTGCATCCTGGATTCTTGGTCGTTGGGCTGGCCATATGGGTTTGTTGATTGGTTTTATCCAAAGGAAAAACAAACTTCTCATATCTTTATCAAAAGTGGTAGTTTTGCAACTTGGAGTGAGATGCCCACCAATGTTAGGTTCCTATCCTCCCACATCGGGGTACTTTTGTAATTGGGGACTTCAGTTTTAAATATATATTTTTAAATCACTTACTCTCTTTTTCTTCCTTTCCTTCCCTCACCTCTTCATTCCTTACCTCTCTAGACACTCTTCTCCAGCAATGCACACTCACTAAATTTATTTTCTTCCTTAAGAAACTCAAAAGACTAATTTTTTGAAACAAGGCATGGAGCCCTAATGGTAGAATTCTCTTTAGGAAGAGTTGTGAACTATCAATCCACCGTCATTTGGCTAAAGTCAAGATAATACCAACCAGATCTTCAGATGGGTGAGTACCCAAGATAGCCACCAGAAAAAGACACTCAGACCTTGCACTCCGCATGACTCCTGCATGTCTCCCTATCAAGTGTCCCTTTTTAAACCTTATGATAAACTTTAAAATTGGAGATGGTCTTTACAACTTGAGTCCAGCATCTTCACAAGTCATCTGGCCCTTAATTCAAGACAATTTTTCCTTCCACCAAACCTTGTCTCTCAACACTGGCTTTTGGGTAGTGGACTGCTGGACTTAGGTCCAGTTACACTTTCTTCCTTGAGGATGATTACATTTTCAAGAGATGGTTCTCAGATCCTCGAGCAAAACATTCCGGAATCCTGAAGCTTCCAAGGATTCTTTAGCTTTTTAAGATTGAAATATATTTTTAAAGACGGAGAAAGAATAAACAAGTTGTCTAAATTAAATCATCTGAGAAAAGAGAGTGGGAAGAAGTATTTTTCCTTATTTTCAACAGAAAGAATTAAATCTCTTATTTTTAATTTGAATTTGTCCTTACACTGCAAAATCTCAACATTGTAAATAAGCACACGTCAGTCTAAGCAAGAAGAGGAATTACTCCTTGAATCACTAAATAGACGGATGTTTATTTCAAAAAAATGTTATCTTACAGAGAGTATCTCACCATTCAGAAGGGTGTTCTGAATATCATTTAAGAATGTGAGTAGGAAATCATATAATTATTAATTTTGAATAATTTGACACTTTGTAAGTGGAGTTATGCTTTCAATTTCTTGTTAGGGTCCCTGGAAAGGGATAAAGCACTACTTTGGAACAGCATGCTGGCAAACGGAGTGTTCAGTGCAGATTAGACTTCTAAATGCTGGGATCCGGGGGTCAGCCCTCAGACAACATTTATTCTCTAACTAGACTCTCTCCAGGATCCAGCTTTTAAATGTTTTCTATATTTTGATGATTCCCAAATTTACATCTCTGACCCCAATTTCTACCCTGTTAAGTCTCATAAATCCAACTGCCTGAATAGTATTTCTACTCTTAAATGTGCAAAGGAAAATACCTCAGTCTCTTCCACTCCCTTTCTAAGGAGCATAGGCTTCCTACAAAGCAGCCCCACCATTCTCCCAGCTACGCAGAACAAAGGCTTATGAATCCTACCGCCCCATCCAACTCATCAGTGAGTTTTATTAGGTTGGTGCAAAAGTAATTGCAGTTTTTGCCATTGAAAGTAATGGCAAAACCTTAAGAGCTTTAATCTACATTTCAAATATAACTGAAATGCAGTCAGTTCTCATTGACTCACCATTACCACTCAGATCCAAGCTGCCATCATCTCTTCACAAAATCACCCACTCTTCACAGTATCAGGGTGACCTTTTAAAAACGTAAATGAGGCCTGGCGCGGTGGCTCACGCCTGTAATCCCAGGACTTTGGGAGGCCAAGGCGGGCAGATCACGAGGTCAGAAGATCGAGACCATCCTGGCTAACACAGTGAAACCCCAACTCTACTAAAAATAGAAAAAATTAGCCAGGCATTCTGGCGGGCGCCTGTAGTCCCAGCTACTCGGGAGGCTGGGGCAGGAGAATGGCGTGAACCCGGGAGGCGGAGCTTGCAGTAAGCCGAGATCGCGCCACCGCACTCCAGCCTAGGGGACAGAGCCAGAGTCTGTCAAATAAAAACAACAACAACAACAACAAAAAAAAAACTAAATGAGATTCTGTCACTCCCCTGCTCAAGATCGTTGTACTAGCCTATTCTCACTCTGCCAATAAAGACATACCCGAGACTGGATAATTCATAAAGAAAAAACGTTCCATGGACTCACAGTTCCACATGGCTAGGGAGGCCCCACAATCATGGCAAAAGGTGAATGAGGTGCAAAGTCACATCTTACACGGCAGTAGGCAAGAGAGTGCGTGCAGGGGAACTGCCCTTTATGAAACCATCAGAATCTCGTGAGACTTATTTACTATCACCAGAACAGCACAAGAAAAACCCACCCCCATGATTCAGTTACCTCCCACCAGGTTCCTCCCGTGACACGTGAGGACTGTGGGAACTACAATTAAAAATGAGGTTTGGATGGGGACACAGCCAAACCATATCGATCATCTAATAGTTTCCCATCACAGAGGACAAAAAGCAAAGTTCTTACTAAGTGAAATAAACCAGTCACAAAAAGACAAAGACTGGATGATTCACATGAGGTATCTAATGTAGTTAAATGCGTAGAAACAGAAAGTAAATTGGTTGTGACCAGTGGAAAAGGGAGAGTTGTTTTACAAAGTGAAAAAATTCCAGAGATCTATTTCACAGCAATGTGAATGTACTTAACACAGCTGAACTGTGCACCTAAAAAATGGTTAAGACGGTAAACTATATGTTATGTGCTTTTTACCAAAATAATAAAATAAGCTTTTGCCAGGGTCTGTATTGTCCTAATGACATGTATATCTGTGTTTAAGAGAAAAACCTCTGGAATGGTGATGGGACAGAAAAAACAAAACACACTAGAGTGAGAGTTCGGTAATGGCAGATCAATTATGAAAGGTCCAGTGTAGTGACAAGGCCATCAGGAGGTGGGTGAGAGTGAGAAAGAGTAGAGTAAGAACAGGAGGGGTCACTCTAATTCTCGAGTAGCCAGTCGTAATTTTAAAGCTCCATAGGCTTTTAATTAATCATAGATCTTCATTAATAATGCTGGTAGTATTTAGTTAGATCTATGTTCCTTCTAAAATCTTAAGAAAAAATGAACCTATTACTTACCTTTCATTGATGAAACCACAGATTTGTTTGGAAGAACAATGTGATAATGCAAAGCAATGTGTCATTTAGACAGAAAATGCTGCTTAGCCCCTGAGGAAGTATATAGTAACTTGTTTCTAATATTTGTTTTAATTTCCACAATATTCAGGAGCTTTCTTTTCAAGAAAAAGAAGAGCTATTGTTCAGTCAATAAAGTATAGAAGTATACTCTTAATAAATGTTGATTTCTTATAAAGTTTTAAAAATATGGGTTTTTTTTTTCTATTTTTGTGTGTGTGCAATTTTATACAAGGGAATTTTTGTGCCTGTTCTATGCTGTCACTTTAGTGACCTTTATACTCCTTTTAAGAGCTACACGAAACCTTTGAAGAAGGAAGAAGGCACTCACAGTAGACTGCTTAACATATGTAAAGAAACATATGTAGTTTAAGTTGAGATAAATTTGATTTAAACCACATCACTACAACCCCAACAGGTACACCTCGGTACTCAACCATGCCTGCAGAAAGAAAAAAAACTCTAGTAAAAAGAAATGCTTTACTACATGTTTTGCCTACTTTAAGGTGCTGACTATTTAATAATTCTGCTGCCTCAGAACTAGGTTAACTACTTAAAGCTGTGTAAATGTTACTGATTATTTCTGTTGCTTTTTCATACAATTAACATAAACTTGATCTATGTTGGTAATTTTTAATAACACACACACAAAGGGTCTTAGGCAGCACTAAAAGTGCTGATCTGCAATTTGCTCTCAGGAATGCAGAAGCTCATCCTCACATACCCTGAGTATATTTTAATGCATTCACAAGTTAAATTCTATAAAAGAGAACCATTAGAAATTAATGTTAAACTCCAAACAGGTTTGGATGTACCATATTAGATCGTAAGTGATATGCAAATGCTTATTTTTAGCAAAACTCCAGTGTCATAGTTTATAGAATTATTTTCAAATTATAGGCATCTGAAAGAAGTATTCACAAAACTACTCAATTACAGTTGACCTGGAAACAAAGAATAAGAATATGAAATCTCTAAAGGCTGTAATATAAGGTGTAGTTCTTAAAACCAATTGTATGGAAAATCTTCTAAGAAGGGACTAAAATATAGCAATGACTGTGACTGGCTCCCAGAAACTCTTACTTAATTGTTCTGAGACAGAGCCACTGATTTAGATAATCACTCGATTATGATTACATTGTAAGGCCAGAACTCAGATTTTAGTGTTATATACCTATTCTCCCCCCACCAACACACAAAAAACACACTAAGGACAGAAAATATCTCAGGTATTACACTTTTTTCCAATATCTTGTAATACTATTGTCTAACTAGAGTCCTTTATAACTTCGGTTATAAAAAGCATCGGGATTTGACAAATGAATACTCTGGAGGAAGGGGGAAAAAGTTCGAACTAAAAGGAGAAGGCACAAATTCTGGGATAAAATACTGAAAAAATTTGATGTCAAACTGGTTTTGGCCTTACCTTCTAGACATTTCCCAGTGGATGAGACCATTTGTCCAGCTCCAGTTATGGTGATAATTCTCTGCAATCTCCAGTAACAGGGATGGTAGTCAGGAGACAAGTCGTTTGCCGTTCTCCCTACAAACTGTTTTGTTTTTGTCCCTGAATGAAATGAATTCCAAGTTGTGCTAATTTCAGATGGGCACTTAGAAATAGACACAAAAATGAGTTCATTTAATTCTTGAGTTGAAGAGAGAAAAGATATACTTTAGGTACACTATGACAGAATTATGAACAGAAGAAGATATAAGCATACATTAGCAGTATTGCAGTTTCTGTTCTGGATTGCCACAATAAAGCAAATATAATAAAGTGAGTCACACACAATTTTGGTTTCCCAGTGTATCTATGTAACTAAATCTCAGGTTCAGTGACTGGTTACTTGTAGTCTAATTAACAAGAGCTAGGTCTGATGTAAAGAAAGTGAGTTTTTTTTTTTTTTTTTTTTTTTTTTTTTTTTGACGGGAGTCTCACTCTGTCACCCAGGCTGGAGTGCAGTGGCATAATCTCAGCTCACTGTAACCTCTGCCTCCCAGGTTCAAGTAATTCTCGTGCTTCAGCCTCCCAAGTAGCTGGGACTATAGGCATGCGCCACCACACCCAGCTCATTTTAGTATTTTTTAGGAGACATAGGATTTCACCATGTTGGCCAAGCCAGTCTTGAGCTTCTGACCTCAGTGATCTACCTACCTAGGCCTCCCAAAGTGCTGGAATTACAGGGATCTGGCCGAAAGTGATTTTTTCATCCCAAAGCTTAGCTTAAAGGAAGAAGGACAGGCTCCTGCCTTTGAGGGTGTCACTTCACCTTTGGGACAGAATGCAGGGACTTTTAAAGCAGAACGTGGCATGAACAGCATGCAGGGGAGGGAGTGAGCAGATGGGGGTCCATGTGACTCACTTCAATGCCTTCTGAACTGTTTGGTCGAGTTGGTACCATTACGGGAAGAACTAGGCTGTAAAGTGGCTGTTGTCTCCAGATACTCTCCAGATAGGATAGAGTTTTCTGTATTAGTCCGTCCTTGTGCTGCTAATAAAGACATAACCAAGACTGGGTAATTTATGAAGGAAAGAGGTTTAATGGACTCAGTTCCACATCGCTGGGGAGGCTTCACTATCATGGTGGAAGGCGAAGGAAGAGCAAAGTCATGTCTTACATGGTGGCAGGCAAGAGATCTTGTGCAGGGGAACTCCTATTTATAAAACCATCTGATCTCATGAGACTTACTCACTACCATGAGAATAGTATGGGGGAAACTGCCACCATGATTCAATTATCTCCACCTGGTCCTGCCCTTGACACATGGGGATTATGACAATTCAAGGTGAGATTTATGTGGGGACACAGCCAAACCATATCAGTTGTAAATTGACTGTTGTCCCTTGAGGCAATCTCCTGGTGGGAGAGAGCTCTGGCTCTGGAGCTTCTAAGTAACTACGTAGTTAGCTAAGCTTGCCCTGTAGTGAGTGTCCAGTGAAGAGAAGGTAAAGGTTATAACTGCATTTCTAAAGAGCAAAATAGGAAGTAGGGAACAGGGGAAAAGGAGAAAAGAGAAAAAAAGAAAAATTTAATTAAAAAAACATATTTCTCTTAGAAAAAAGTGGGGGTACTAAGTTATACATATGCGTTACATTTACAGAATACTGTGGTCTGTTAATTGTGCCATAGTGTTATGTCTAAAAACAATGTACATGCCTTAATTTTAAAATGCTTTATTGCTAAAAACTGCTAATGATCATCTGAGCCTTCAGCAAGTCATAATATTTTTGTTGGTGGGAGGTCTTGCCTCAATATTGGTGGCTGCTGACTGATCAGAGTGGTGATTACTGAAGATTAGGTTGGCTATGGCAATTTCTTAAAATAAGACAAAAACAAAGTTTGCTGCATTGGTTTACCCTTTATTCAATGAAAGATTTTTTCAGTAGCATGTAATGCTGTGTGATAGCATTTTACCCACAGTAGAAATTCTTTCCAAATTGGAGTCAATCTTTTCAATCCCTGTGATGGTTGTATCAACTTTATGAAATATTCTAAATTCTTTGTTGTCATTTAAAAAAAAAGTCCACTGCATCTTCACCAGGGGTGGATTTCATCTCAAGAAACCACTTTCTTTGCTCATCCATAAAAAGCAGCTCCTCATTTATTTAAGTATTATCTTGAGATTTCAGCAATTCAGTCACATCTTCAGGCTCCACTTCTAACTCTAGTTCTCTTGCTGTTTCCACCACATCTGCTGTGACTACTTCCACTGAAGTCTTGAAACCCTCAAAGTCATCCGTGAGGACTGGAATCAACTTCTTACAAACTCTTATTAATGTTATTTGGGCCTCATCTCATGAATCATGAATGTTTTTAATCACATCGAGAACAGTCAATCCTTTCCAGAAAGTTTTCAACTAACTTTTCCCAGATTTATCAGAGGCATCACTGTGAAAGCTACAGCCTTACACAATGTACTTCTTAAATAATAAGACTTGAAAGTCAAAGTTACTCCTTGATCCATGGGCTACAGAATGGATGCTGTGTTAGCAGGCATGAAAACAACATTAATCCCCTTATACATCTCTATCAGAGCTTTTGAGTGACCAAGTGCATTCTCAATGAGGAGTAATATTTTGAAAGGAATTTTTTGAGCAGTAGGTCTCAACAGTGGGCTTAAAATATTCAGGAATAATGATGTGAATAAATATGCAGTCATTCAGGTTTTGTTGTTACATTTATGGAGCACAGGCAGAGTAGATTCTGCATAATTCTTAAGGGCCCTAAGATCTTTGGAGTGGTAAATGAGCACTGGTTTCAACTCAAAGTCACCAGTTGCATTATCTCCTAACCAGAGAGTCAGCCTATCCTTTGAAGATTTGAAGACAGGCATTAACATCTTTTCTTTTAGCTATGAAAGTCCTAGGTGGCATCTTTTTTTAATAGAAGGTTGTTTTATCTACATTGAAAATATGCAGTTGAGTGTAACCACCTTCACGAGTTATCTTACCTAGATCTCCTGAATAACTTACTGCAGTTTCTCCATCAGCACTTGGTACTTCATCTTGTACTTTCATGTTATAAAGATGGTTTCTTTTCTTAAACCTCATGAACCAACCTCTGCTAACTTCCAGCTTTTCTGCTGCAGTTTCTTCCAGCTTTTCCTCTACAGTCAGGGCCTTGCTCTGGATTGGATTTGTCTTAAGGGGTCATGGTAGCTGCTTTGATCTTCTATCCAGATCACTCAAACTCTCTCTATATGGGCAGGAAGGCTGTTTTGCTTTTTTATCATTCATGTGTTCATTGGGGTAGCACTTTTAATTTCCTCCCAGAGCTTTTTATTTGCAGTCACAACTAGGTTATGTATGCAGAAAGAAATCATGGTTTCAACTTAGAGTCACCAGCTATTTTCATGTCCTATCCCCCAAATTCTAATAAACTATTTTGCTACAAATGCCCTCATTGAAAATCAAACTTAGAGACTTCCACTTCAGGACATTTTGGATTTTTGGATTTTCTAATACTGAAACTGCCTCCCTGTAGAGGAAATCTGACAAAATATGTAAGGAAACTGTTTCCAGACATTAGGCAACATGGGGGACAAGACTATAATCCTTAAAGGAAGGAAAATAAATATGGTGAATACTACAATAACCCCAGCTTTCTGCCTGGACGCAAATCAGTCTCTCTCAGTTGAGGAGAAAGAGATTGGAGTTTGAGGATGCTGAGGCAGCTAGAACAGCCGGAACACTAAAGGAGACAAAACTACACAGAGAAAGGGTTAAAAAATCTGTTTTAAGTTCACTTTAAGTTTGTTGCTAAGAACTAAGATGCACAGAAAAAGACTGAAATTCCATAAAGCCAAGTGAAGACTACTAGAAACCTATAAACTGAACAGTCCTCAGAAGTCACCCAGGGAAGGCGGCCATTTGAGTTCTAACCATCCATAACAGTTCATCTTCATTGAAGATTCAGTAAGGAACCCAGAAGAGCAACACTGTAGTGCATAAGGTTTAACTATTCCTATGTAAAGGCTATTTTATAGTCACCTATGGCAGACAGAGTTCTAAGATAGTCTCTGAAATTTCTGCCCTCTGTCATGCATGCTATGGACTATGTGGTCTTGAGATATTTGATCCCTTGATTAGGTTGCCTTATATGTCAAATGGTGATGGTGAAGTCAACCTCATGATTACATTATATTATATAAGACTGATATAGCAAACTAAAAGGATATTAGAAGTCAAAGAGATGCATCCCTGCTTACCTGAAAGAAGGCAAATGCCATTGTTATGAACTGCTAATGGGGGCCACTGGCAGCACCTAGATGTTGAAAGTGATCCTCAGCTGATAGCTAGTGAATAAATGAAAACCTCAGCCATAAAGTCACCAGAAAGTGAATTCTACCAGCAAACAATGAACTTGGAAGAAAACTCTGGATAAGAATTGCAACCCAGACCATCGCCTTTATATCGCCCTGACCAGAAGACCTAGCCAATCCATGCCCCAACTCCTGATTCAACAAAACTATGAGATATTAAGTTTGTGTTGTTTTAAATTATGAAGTGTGTGGTAATTTATTACACAGAAATAGGACACTAATATGCCACCCTAACAAAGCTTAAAACCAGGTCTTGATGAATCAGGCTGGTCCACAAGTAATTTAAATGCCTGCAAATACAAACTGCAACAAAATGCAATGCCCAAACATTCAAATATCCAGCATCCAATAAAACCGACAAGGTATGCCAAATGCAGGGAACCAAGATCACAATTGGGAGAAAAATTATTCAATACAGGAAGACCAAGAAATAACAGAAATGATGGTTTTAACCAACAAAAATTTTAAAACAATTGCTATAAGTATCATCAAGGATGTAAAGAAAAACATGAACACAATAAACAAATAAATATAATAATTTTAAAGAACCAAACAGAATTATTAAAGCTGAAATCCAATATCTAAAATGAGCAATTCAATGGATGTGTTTAAAAAAGATCTAACATTGTAGGGGAAATGCTTACTTACCTTGAGGATATGGCAATAAAAAGCATCTAAACTAAAGCACAGAAAGAAAAATCTGAAAAAAGTAAGCAGATCCTCAGGGTTAATATATAGTGTTAGTTAGTTAGTGTTAGTGTTACACCAAGTGTAATTAGCAATCCAGAAAAAGAGGAGAAAAATTGAGAAATAGATGAACATGTTTGAAAAATAATTGCCATTTGTTTCTAAACTGGTAAAATCTACAAATTAAAAAAAAAAGAAAGCTCACTAAACCTCAAGGAAAGTAAATATAAATAATTCACACTGAAACACAAACCATAATTGTATTATTGGTGAACTCAACTAACCACTTAACAAATAAGTATTCTACACTTATTTATATTTTTAGAACTCTCAGCAAACTAGGAATAAAAATAAGCTTCCATAAAATGATAAGAGCAGAAATTTTTAAAATAGACAATAAAAAACAATATTGAAAATAAATGGGCTGGCATGGTGGTTCATGCTTGTAATCCCAGGTGGGTGGATCACAAGATGAGGAGTTCGTGACCAGCCTGGCCAATATGGTGAAACCCCATCTCTACTAAAAATACAAAAATTAGCTGGGTGTGGTGGTGGGCACCTGTAATCCCAGCTACTCAGGAGGCTGAGGCAGGAGAATTGCTTGAAACCGGAAGGCAGAGGTTTCAGTGAGCCGAGATTGTGACACTGTACTCCAGCCTGGGCAACAAGGGTGAAACTCCATCTCAAAAGAAAAAAAAGAAAGAAATGACACTGAAAGAGTGTTTGAAAAAAATCAGTAAAATGTATAAAGCTCTAACCAGATTGATCAAAAAAGAGAGGATGTAAATTATCAGTGTGTAATAAAGGGAGTAACATCACTACAGATACTACAGAAATTAAAAGGCTAATAGGGCATCTTATGAACAATTATAAGCCAATAAATTTGACATTTAAGTTGAATTAGACATATTTCTTAAAAGATACAAAAACTGACTCAAGAAAAAAATGGATAATCTGTAGAGCCTTATAATTATTAAATAAATTTGATGTTTACTTTCTTAAAGTATCATGAAAAGATAAAATAACATTTAACAACTCCTAGGTCCGCAAGGCTTCATTGGTGAGATATAGCAAAAAATAAAGAAAGAAATAGCCAACAACCATTTATGATAGGAAGTCCCAGAAAATCGGGGTAAAGAGGAATTTCCTTAACTGAATAAATACAAAAATTTACAGTCTACAGCACTCTAAAGATAGAAAAACAGTAATTTCTCCCTAAGATCAGAAATAAAGCAAAAACATCCACTCTCATCAATTCCACTCAACATTGCTATAGTTTAATAAGAGAAAAAAAATGAAACAAATTCATCCAACAGATTGGAAATGACTTCATAATCTTATATGGAAGAAAACTAAAAGAATGTATGTGAAAGTTACCAAAATTAAAAAGTAAATTTAGCAACATGAGAACATAGTTAATTAAAAAGTTATATTTCCATTTAAAAACAATAATGTAAAATTGGAAAATTAAATTTAAAATTAATTTATTTTACATTATCCAGAAACATAAAATATTTAGAATAAATTTAATTTATTCTTGCTCAAATTTTTGAGCAAGATGTCCAGGGAAGTTACAAAATAGTGCTGAGAAATATCAAAGATTTAAATCAATAGAAATATATACCATGTTCAAGAATCAAAGCATCAAAATTCTTTAGATGTCAACTATCTCAAAGTTGATATTTAGAATCAAAGCCATCCCATTAATATTGCAAGAGGTGTTTTGTAGAAATTTAGAGGCTAATTCTAAAATTTATATAGACATTTAAAGGATCAAGAAGAGTCAAAACAGTTTTGAAAAAAAGTAATAAATTTAGAGGACTTTTACTTTTAGATTTTACCCTATTGAAATTGAAACATAGATCCACACCAAGATTTGTAATGAATGTTCTTAAAAACTTCATTTTTAACAGCCAAATACTGGAAGAAATCTAACTGTCCATCAATGTGTGAATGGAAAAAAAATGTAGTAAACCCGTAAGATAAAACTCTTCACTACAGAAAGGATAAAATACATAATACATCATCCAAACATTTTTAAAGCATCATACTAAGGGAAAGAAATCACTCACAATAGTTCATGATGTACGATTCCATGTAAATAAAATTCTATAACAAAGAATATCTTAGCCTGGGGCTGGATGAGAGAATTTATTGGTAAGTGGCACAAGGCAATTTTATGGATTCACAGAAATGTTCTGTAAATTCATTGTCATGATGGTTGCATGAATATACATATTTTCAGCAATCCTCACACTGTACACAGAAATGGGTGTATTTTATTGTATGTAAATTGTACCTTAACAAAGTTGATCTTAAAAATCAGAGAAGGAACGGAAGAGACAGGGACATTGTAGAGTGAGGTTTACAGAAGTGTCAAGTGTGTTTCATTATTTGGAAATTTAAAATTCTTTCTGTATTATTTCATTTAGTTACTATTGTAATACAAATATTCCAAGTCCTCAGACCTCAAGGGTTACGTTTCATTTAAAAACAAAAATAAACAAACATAGCTCCCATATTCCTTTTGAAAGTAATTGGTCCTTCAAAATATTTTGACAACATTCATATGGTATCTGATAAGAACACTTCAGATTCCCTGTTTCCTCGTGTCCCTCAAGCTCTCTCTGCTCTACTGCCCCTAAATTTGAACACAGCCTCTTTTAACCCTCATTTCTGTAAGACATGAGAAAAGAGTGTTACAGTGGGAAACAGATTTTACTGAACGCTTGGAGGTAATGAAGCAGATTACAAAACTGGCAAAACACAGCATAACACCAAATACCCAACATGACTTTTTTTTTTTTTTTTTTTTGAGACGGAGTCTCGCTCTGCCGCCCAGGCTGGAGTGCAGTGGCCGAATCTCAGCTCACTGCAAGCTCCGCCTCCCGGGTTCACGCCATTCTCCTGCCTCAGCCTCCCGAGTAGCTGTGACTACAGGCGCCTGCCACTGCGCCTGGCTAGTTTTTTGTATTTTTTTTTAGTAGAGACGGGGTTTCACCGTGTTAGCCAGGATGGTCTCGATCTCCTGACCTCGTGATCCGCCCGCCTCGGCCTCCCAAAGTGCTGGGATTACAGGCTTGAGCCACCGCGCCCGGCCATTACTTTTTTTTTTTATATATATACTTTAAGTTCTAGGGTACATGTGCATAACGTGCAGGTTTGTTACATGTGTATACTTGTGCCATCTTGGTGTGCTGCACCCATCAACTTGTCAGCACCCATCAACTCATCATTTATGTCAGGTACAACTCCCAAAGCAATCCCTCCCCCCTCCCCCTCCCCATAATAGGCCCCGGTGTGTGATGTTCCCCTTCCCCAGTCCAAGTGATCTCGTTGTTCAGTTCCCACCTATGAGTGAGAACATGTGGCGTTTGGTTTTCTGTTCTTGCGATAGTTTGCTGAGAATGATGGTTTCCAGCTGCATCCATGTCCCTACAAAGGACACAAACTCATCCTTTTTTATGGCTGCATAGTATTCCATGGTGTATATGTGCCACATTTTTTAATCCAGTCTGTCACTGATGGACATTTGGGTTGATTCCGAGTCTTTGCTATTGTGAATAGTGCTACAATGAACATACGTGTGCATGTGTCTTTATAGCAGCATGATTTATAATCCTTTGGGCATATACCCAATAATGGGATGGCTGGGTCATATGGTACTTCTAGTTCTAGATCCTTGAGGAATCGCCATACTGTTTTCCATAATGGTTGAACTACTTTATAATCCCACCAACAGTGTAAAAGTGTTCTTATTTCTCCACATCCTCTCCAGCACCTGTTGTTTCCTGACTTTTTAATGAAAAAATGCTCGTTGTCACTGGCATCAGAGAAATGCAAATCAAAACCACAATGAGATACCATCTCACACCAGTTAGAATGGCAACCAACATGACTATTTTTAAAATACTGAGCTATCTCCTCGTTACTTGTTACCACTTCATAACTTGCCACCATGCCTCTACAGCCCGTTTTCCCATATCTTTTCTTTTTCTATCCCTGTGCCTTGGGATAAAGAAATAGGAGAAACTCAAAACATCTTCTACTTTATTATGAAAACAATCTATCTAGATGTTTAAAATCTATCCCAAAGTACATTCCTTCAACAACTTTTGTATGAACATCAAGAGCCCCCACACACACACACTTTAAATATCCTTACAAAGTTTTGAAATAACAGTTTTTGATTAATACCTTCACAATACCACATGGAATTCATAGTAAAACAATTTAATTGTGTTCCCTTAAAAGAACCCATATAAACAGAAGTCATGACAAAGTTAGAAAACTTAGACGGAAGATACCGATTCTCACTTTTCAAAGTAATCCTTCACCAACGCATTATTTTTTCCCAATCTCCTAAATTACTATCATTGACTTCCTTTCACGATCACATGTGAAAACCAAGGTTCCTGAAGATTGTTGCTGAGTCTATGAGCTGGAAAATACACACACACACACACACACACACACACAGACAGAGAGAGAGAGAGAGAGAGAGAGAGAGAGAGAGAGAGAGAAACCCAGATAGAATGAGAATAATGGTCAATGATTCATTCTCAACAAACGTCTATGTTTAGGACATATGCAGAAAAGGAGAAAATAGTAAGAGTAATGGTAAGTTATCAAAGAAATCGTAGAACAATTAATATGTAGTGTTCCAAGAAGAAAAAGCAAGAACGATTGTCATCTGCTGCAGAAAAATCCAGTAGGATGAGTAAGGAAGTAAAAAAAGATACAACTTACTATATTAAGGTTGTTTGTGGTGTCTGTAATAAACTCCTTTAGGAACATGTATCCAGTTTATGATGTTTCTCTTCCTGTAAGAATCATCCTTTATCTACCTATCCATTGGGATGGGTACCTTTGGTCATATATATTTATACTATGATCCATTAACATAGTTTGAAAGTTGGTTGATTAGTGCTGTTATAATAAAATTATCTCAAAAACAGATTTCCAGGAACCAGATTGTCAATATCAAGATATCTAAAACAGGAGTTCTAAAACTGATCATAACCTCACACTTACTATCTCAATAAATGGAACCACTCTACATACAATATATTCATCTACTCATTCATTTATTCAAATTTATTTAAAATGTGTACTCTAACAATTTTCAGAATGGAAGAAAATATTTGGAAACTATGCATCTGTCAGAGGACTTATATTCAGAATTTACAAGGAACTCAAGCAATTCAACAACAACAAAAACATAACACTATTAAAAAGTGAGCAAAAGATACGAATAGACATTTTTCAAAAGAATACATACAAATTGCCAAAAAGTTTATGAAAAAATACTTATCACTCATCATCAGAGACACACAAATTAAACCCACAGTGAAATATAATCTTACGTCAATCTCCACATGGCCATTATTAAAAAGTCTAAACATAACAAATGTTGGCAGGGATGTATAGAAAAGGGTGCACTTATACACTATTGGTGGAAATTTAAATTAGTACAACCTCTATGGAAAACAATGTGGAAATTTGTCAAAGAACTAAAAGTAGAACTACCATTCAGTACAATTATCTTACTACTGGATATCTACCCAAAGGAAAATAGTTTATGTTGTCAAAAAGATACCTGTATTTAGATGTTTATTGCAGCACTAGTTACAGTAACAAAGATATGGAATCAATCTAAGTGTTCATGAAAGGATGATTGGATGAAGAAAACGTGGAATATATATACCATGAATTACTATGCAGCTATGAAAAAGAATGAAATAATGTCTATTGCAGCCACATGACTGGAGCTGAGGGAGGTTATCTTAAGTGAAACAACTCAGAAACAGGAAGTCAAATACCGCATATTCTTACTTACAAATGGGAGCTAGCTAAAGTACTTAGGTGGACATAGAGTGTGAAATAATAGACATTGGAGACCAAGAAGGGCAGGAGGGGGAAAGGGGGATAAAGGATGAGAAATTACTTGATAGGCACAACATACCTTATTCAGGTAACAGTCATACTGAAAGCTCAAGACTTCATCATGGTGCAATATATCCATGCAACAAAGCTCTACTTGTACCCTTTAAATTTATATAAATTTTAAAAAGTGTATTCTATTTGTAGTGCACAAAATATGGTATATATTAAGCTTTATAAATTTCATTGCTCAAATCCTTTATTTTTCATATTTTATATATGTCATAGTATTTTAATTAGTAATTTATTAATAACTCTTCCAGTAATTGTGTGTTTATCTATTTATTTTAGATTTTTGATGGTTTTTGTGATAAACATTTTGCTGCTCTATTACTTGTCACAGTTTTATGATGGGATTGTCTTCATTATGAATTGTATCTGAAGGAGCTAAGGCCCATAAAAGAGCTTCATGATCCCTGCTGCAAAGAGCAAAAGAGTGAGTGATTATTATTAACTATTAGCAACAAAAAATTACTATCCTTCATCTATTTTAATAAGCATCTGTTGCATGCACTTGTCTCTGTGTTTGGCCTTGATGATAATCTCTATTCCCAAGTTTCACATTTTAATGAGACTCATTAATATTACAGGCTTACCGTGGAATGTACCTTTTCTCAATATAAATACAATATCAATACATTGCTTTTTATTCCTTCAAATTCTGTTTTGTCCATCACTAATAAAATTGAAGTTTATCTTTCCTTTTGTTTGTCTAATAAGCTTCTGCCCATTCTTTCAACACTTTTAAGTGTAACTATGCTTTAAGTTTTTCCATTATGGGCAATATATAATTGAATTTCCTTTAGTTTTTGTTTATAATACAATCTCAGAGCATTTTGTTACAATAGGGGACTTTATCAATTAACTTTTAGAGCAATAACTGATGACCTTGGTTATATTTCTGTTTTGTTTTATGTTTTTTATCAGGCTTTCTAATTGTTTCATTTATTTTCAGTCTATAATTATGTGTACTAAGCTACTATTGCTTCCATTATCTGCAATGATTTGAAAGTCAAACTTTTAAAAAATTCCAGTGTTATGTGCCTGTAAGTTTTTTAAAAACCCACATGAATTTAACTCTTCTAATATGAAAGTTAAACAAACACACAAAAATATTGACCTTCTTTTCGTTCTTGCTGGAAGGAAAAATGTCTTTTGTTTTTCTTCATCTCACCCACTTCTATTTTTCGTGAATTCAATCTGGAAACATCAAACTAAATAATCATTATTATATTTTAACAAATCATAAATATTACCCTTTTGTTTTATGCATTCAAATGAGAACGGAAAAGGATTGGATTTGTCATTTCATGTCACTATTTCAGTGCTTATGAGTAGTTCTTTCAGACTATGAAGTACATGTTTTTGAATTATTCAGTTGTATTTATCTCTAAGCCACTTGATCAGTAGGAGTAAGTCTTGGAATCAATCACTTTACTGCCACTACCCCAGCACTCTGGAAACCATTAGATTTCTGAGAAAGTTTGTTTTTCTGTTGTTGAATTTACAGTCAACATCAACTTGTTTGACTGTCAACATTTTGATTAAAAACTGTTTTCTCTCAATATGGTATCATTGGTTATAGTTCCATTGTCTTCTGGAATTTTATGTTATAGAAGACTATTACTATAAATTTTTTTAAGTATCCAGAGTTTTCTTATTGTTATTTTTCTGCTTGAGAGCCAATAGGAGTTTTTTCTTTTTCTTGAGCTTGAAGATGCCACTAATCTATCTCTAGGTAAGGGTTTCTTCTTAAACTTTTCCTAGAAAACGGCAATCCCTTTTTCCCTTGAGATTTTATTTTTACTTTATTACAGTTACCTTTATTCATATTTAACATTTCTTTGGTATCTCTTTACGATTTTTGAATTAGAATTTTTTTATCTGATTTTTGCCAACAAAACAATGTTAATTTTTTTCTAATTACCTACTCCTAATTCTCAACTCCATGTAATAACTGGAAAAAATTTTTCTCAAATCTAAAGCCAGGAGTAAATTGTTGCACTAGTAACTTTAATCCTGTATCCAATAATTAGCTCAGGATCATTCTACAGTGACTATACTGCACTATTGACTTTTGTCTAATTCTAAGACTTTAAAACAGAAACAAGTGCAAAATAAAAACAGTGGTCCCCAAACTTTTAATCACAATTCTTTAGCAGGGCAAAAAAACACCATATGTGGGAGGTAGTATATTAATATGTTACTCTGTTCATTTTCCACTTCACAAGAGATTTTGTGAGTGGCTGCATGTTTTTTAGTTTATGCATTCACTCTAACCCCAGCTAGATAGTAGGTAAGTAAAAATCTTCTGTTGCCTATCTTCTTATTCTCCTCAAGGTAGGCACAGCCAAGGATCATGTTATTCCAGCCCCACCCACTTTTCAGTTAATTCTTGCATGGGTTGATGACTATTTTTAAGTTTCATAGTCATGGTGTATTTTCATCACTTCTATGTATAATGGAACAGAAGAGAATCATGAGTTTTGCTTGAATGTGATATCTGGACTATCATATATGAATATTTCAAATGTCAGCCTCTAGAACAAATATCTGATTATGTCATCCCCCCTAGTACAAATCCTTTAGTGACACTAATCAGCTACAGAATATAATTCAACCTCCTCAGTGGAGAAAGCATGGTCATTCATGATCAGACTTCTGTCTTCCATTTCACCATCATCTCTGGCCACTGCACCAGACATACCCTGGCATCTTATACTTAGAAACTACTTTACTCCCGCAAACACAATTTGCTCTTATACCATTATGTCTTGGCATGTATTGCTTCTTCCATAAGAAATGAAGAGCGTCAGCTTCTCTCCACTGTTGTCTGTTTGACCAATAAGAAGTTGCTGTTCAAGAGAGCCAATATGTTAGTCATCATCAGAAATGGGCTCTGAGCCTACTATATATATGAATTAAGGTATGTGTATGTATGTATACATACATATGATATTATGTACAATATAACCAGATAATTGACACATTGAACAAGTTCCATTAAAAATAAATATCTAGTTTTAATATTTTCTAAATAATATTTTATGATAGTTTCTTACCAATGTTAGAAGTCATTCTGTTATTAAAAGCAGTTCTAAGTAATTTAAGTAAACTATAGCCAGAGGAGGGGAAAAAATAATTATCTAAAGGAAGAGTCATAACTTTATTCTAGTAATTCAGTAACTTGATGGGGAGTACATAAAATCATTCATAATGAAAATTACCATTTCTCCAATATTTGGAAATAATGTTACACATTTGATTAAATACATAGATTCTCTGGGATATTAGCTTGTAATTATATACTGCTTACAGAATGTCAGGTATCATTTTAAGAGATTTACAATTACTCTTCACAACGACTCTAGAAAACAGACACCATTATTCTCACTTTTTATGTGAAGTAACGAAGACATAGAGAATTCAAATAATGGACTCGAGCTCACATCTCTAATATACAGTGATTGGGCTCTTAACTACAATGCCATAAATGCTGCCCATTCAAGGTGTATAAGTGTCCTCATGAATCAGTTTATGATTAATATCTAAAGTAAAATTATACATTGTACTTACAAATATTTTAAATTATAAAGCCAAGTGATATTTTCCAACTGGTAACTGAATGTTGAATTTCAGTCATCTTATTTCTGTGACAAAAACATGATTATTTGTAGTATCTCAGTAATTATAACAGCTTCATCCACACTGCTGTCATGTAAGTGAAAATTGGAAATTACTGAGCAATTTAAGATTGTGGTTAGAGAACAGCAGTAGTTTAAAAACGGTGTTAGACCAATTTTGTAAATTATTATTCAATCTTCTAGACTTTGGGAAATAGTCACTATCTAACTAATAGTCTCTTCCTATGTACAACAGAAAAGGTAACTTGTGGCTCACATCAGCAAATGATTCAACCATTGATGAGAATGACTTCCCAATAGTGTATGAGTACATTGTTCTTTTTCTGAGACTGGCTTCCCTACTCAGTGATTTAAAAAAAAAAAAAAAGTTATTCAATGATAGATTTTAAAGCATGATAAGGAAGCCTTTATTCAGGACCATCATGGTAGATACTAAGGATCACCGTAGTGGGATTTTACAGTAAGGGAGAGAGCTTGGGTTTAACGCCCAATACAGCATGGGAAAGTGGAAATTTATAGCCAAAGAGCAGGGTGGGGTCAGTGGATGGAAAATGACTAAGTAAGGAGGACTCTGTCTAAACGGACCTAACAGAATTCTTGTTGAAGTCAGGCCAGGGTGATCAGACCTTACCCGGGGGATGGCAGACGATGAGGATCCTGATTAGATATTGAGGATGATCACATATCGAGGGTGAGGTTTTCTTGCTAAACTGATTTAACAGGGTCACAGATGGACATAGGAGAAGGATCAAGAGTTTGGTCATGAAAATAATCTTTGTCACCAATATTTACAGAACATACTGTTCCAGCATTGCTTTCCCTGGCCTCATTACCACAAATACAAATTAATACATCTAGAAGCCAGAATTGATTTTTCACTCAATAAACTGTTTCTTCATCATTTCCTAACTCTCTGTTAGCACATATTGTGGGTGAGGGTAGACAAAATCAAAGATCAAATACTATATATATTTGCCAAATGAAGTCTGCCTCATGTTATACTGAAGTTCCCCTGAAGATAACTGTTTAGCACATATAAACTAATAGACAAGCAAAAGCTAATTGCCACACTCTTATATGACTAATTCCTATTAGTTTAGATGCATTCAAAATAAGTAAATATAATAGTTATTTTAAGGATAGCTCAATACAATTTATTTTTCTAATTTTGCACCATTCACTTTTAAGTTCTCTAAAATTAGATCATAAAATTGGGGCATTTAGAAGGACAATGAGAAAATACAAACCGGTGTATTTAAGCCTTCCATGCACCTTCCTCATATCAAAGTTCCATTTAATGAACAGGGAGCAAGTACGG
Organism: Papio anubis; assembly: GCF_008728515.1. Classification (NCBI taxonomy): domain Eukaryota; kingdom Metazoa; phylum Chordata; class Mammalia; order Primates; family Cercopithecidae; genus Papio; species Papio anubis. The sequence continues at coordinate 12,045,594 of NC_044978.1, forward strand.
ATCCTCTGAAGTTATCATATATAATATAACATACCATGAAACAAGTCTTATGAACTAGATGTATAAAGCAATATCTTACATTACAAAAGAAATTTCTACATTGTGTACAATGCACCTGTCTTAATATATAGTTTCTGTTGTGAAATGTGTTTGCATCCAAAATGAAAAGTCAAGAATTTCCTGATTCTACTTTTCCCATCATATTGTTTTATGTCTGTTCTAAATTAATGTTGCTTCTCTGGCATTCCCTAAAAATATCACACCCAATATTCTCTCTGTATCCAAGGCATACAAATTTTTAAAAATTAAACATACATATACATGATTTTAGTAACTGAGTGGGGATGGTGGGGAAGCAACACAATTTGAATTTTATAATGTGACTACACAAAACATAATACGTACATTTTAAAACCCCTCCTAAACTCTTCTTAATGATGCTGGGCATATAAAATTTTAAACACAGTTATCAAAAAAAGCATCAAACCATGCATATACTTAATTACTTAAAATATTGTAATATATTATTTGCACATATTAATTGATTTCCCACTTATTCTGCAATGACCTTAAAGTCATCATAATAAAATATGATAAAATATATTGGAGATAATCGAATCTAAAACCTTTTTAAAAATGAGAAGCCAGATGATTTCTGATGACTTCAAAAAGCCCCCTACACATATAAAATGCGCAGTTTATTTTTATGAAGAATAAGAAAACCCACTAAATTACACCTCAGCCGTCTATAAGTGTTAAACTAAAACTCCGTATACTGGTTTACATTGCTTCTTATAAACTGGATTATGTATATTTCCAGAATTCAAGCCTGTAAACTAATAATTGTCTCTGTTTTCTTTTATAATGTAGACATGATCGTTTTGTCATAATAACATTTTTGTCTATCTTAGTGAGAATGTTAAGTCTCTTTGGGGGATTATTCTGACTGCTGCTAACCTAGGGTGTTATTTTAATGTTTAAACCATTGTTTTGCTATTTTGTAATTAAAGAGATTTTTCTTGATGCAAATATTCAGCAACATTCTTTAGGGACATTTTAAAGCAAATGCTCCCACTTTGTGTGAAGTAGCAAATGAAATTATTTTTGTATTTTTCCTATTATATTTAGTAAGGTTGTGGAAGTGTTTTGCTGTGAGAATGTCCTACAATGGCTATAAGCACAGCAGTCTGAAGAAAAGCTTTAAGAATACAAAAACACAATTTGAAACAACATGGAGTTAACTGTCCACTTTGGGGAAATAATAACAGCAGACAGACCAACCTGGCACACAGCAATCAGAAATGAGGTCATTCACATTTAGCAAAAGCCTTGGGCATTTTCAAGGGCAGAGAAGGAGCCAAAACAACCATTTCCCCAAGCCAGAAGATTCTTCACATGTGCGGTAAAACAGACTCCTGATTCCATCCGGGTCCTTCCAGGTACCCGGAGGCACACAGTTCACAACGACATCAGTCGGTTGTATTATCTTCAAAAATGGAGTCCACCAAGATAATGTATTAGTGAGGTTTCAATAAGTTTAAGTTATTTGAACAAGCTATTCAACATTACTTTCTCTATTTTCAACGGCTGACTTTAGCATTCTTATTTTCTATAGCTATTTCTTCATGTAATTTTCTACATATTCAGAGAACTGGAAAAAAAGTTTATTTGAAAATTGTGAATCATGTTCAGCTAGCTGGTAATTGAAATGCTTTCTTAGCACACACTTTCCAGTAGGGTTTTGCTATGGGGGAAATTTACCCCCTGTGGATTGTCTTCAAAGCTATAAAAACTCCTTATTTTGTTTTCTTTTGCTTGAGCTTGGGGTGGGAAGTTGATGTTACATCCGCATTCTGATAAAATGATTTTTGTTCCATATGTTGTGTTTGAAGGCCTATAATTTCACGACTGTTGATGGTGGAAATGAAGTTTGGTGGAGGAAATGATGTGGAAAGTTGCATTTGATATTTCTGGATGGTCCCAGCACATTTGAGAGTGAGCAAGCAAGCATTTTACACTCGGCGTCTTCCATGGCATTAGAAAGCTACAAATATCCTTCCCTTTTCAAAGAATAATTATTTTGGTTTGATTTATCAATAATGTTTTCGCTGTAATTATAGTAGAAGTAATGAATGGATCTTCTGTCTGCTAAGAATTATGCTCTCTTGCATGGTCCTTATTTGGTGGGCTCTACCAATAAGTCAAACAAATGTAACATATTAAAACTGTTATACACAGTAATTTTCAGCAGAGGAACACAATAGTTCTATTTCCAGGCAAGAGTTTCTTATAATAAATTGACATCAAAACAAATGAAAAGTTGGAGAGTTATTTCTGCTAATATAAAAATATGTGTTATCTAAATGAACTTGTTTCCATACAGGTTTATGGTGAGATCAAGACTTCATCTTAATGCTTAGTACAGTGCTAAAATGCAGAAATGGGCCAGGCGCGGTGGCTCATGCCTGTAATCCCAGCACTTCGGGAGGCCGAGGCGGGTGGATCACGAGGTCAGGGGTTCGAGACCAGTCTGACCAACATGGTGAAACCCCATCTCTGCTAAAAATACAAAAATTAGCTGGGCGTGGTGGCGGGTGCCTGTAATCCCAGCTACTCAGGAGGCTGAGGCAGGAGAATTGCTTGAACCTGGGAGGCGGAGGTTGCAGTGAGCTGAGACTGCGCCACTGCACTCCAGCCTGGGCAACAGAGTGAGACTCCGTCTCAAAAAAAGAAAAAAAAATGCAGAAATGAACCAGGCTCAAGAACAATAAGTTTATGGTAGAACAAAGCCTAAGTTCAAACAATATCACCACTATGTTGGTGGGCTTTCCCTTGCTCCTGCCCTTCTTTTCTTTATTTTGTTGACAGACCTTACTGAAAAACACAATGTGATCATTGGATGAATTGATTCTAACTGATTGCTCAATCAGTTAGCCTCTTGCTTGGCCATTTGGAGTGGTCATGCCTGTCACCTCATAGCTACATGCAATAATGAAAATGGACCTGTGAATTAGTTACATACAACACATAATGGCCCCAAGAGTCGAACATCCTTTATGCAAATGATTCTTTAGAAATTATTAATTAGTTTTTGAGGAACATTAATTTCTATAACCCCCCAAAATTATTACTACCTGGAAATAGACCTGAATTCATTTTAACTATGATAAAATTGCACTCAGTGACAATTAATTGAGCAAGGCAGAAAAGACTGGTGTTAAATGAGAAGTGCACTCTTATTATTGCTTCTTCTGGATACTTTTAATTTGTATGCACAAACATGATTTTAAGCACAAGCACTGTCTCTGGCCAGTAAATGTTTTGAGCACCTGACTTGAAAATAATTTATATGCAGTAACATTAAGATGAGTTCGGTAGTATTTTTATAATCAACATGCTTATGTTTACATATATTTTAAAAATCAAAGAATAGAAATTCAAAATGTGCCCAAGGGAGCATCTAATGTCTTTCAGAAACACTGCTGAGCTATTTAATCTCAACCAATAGGACTGCCAGGTGATGCTCAGAGTCCACCCTTCTTGACTGCAAATGAGGTACTTTATTTCATCTAGAAATATCCTGGGGCAAATATATAAAGAAATATAAAACACTCACAAAGCACAAAGTTAATTTTGTTAAAATTAACATTATCTTCTATTCTGCCATTTTACCATTAGATACAATACCTTAGGCGATATTATGAAGCAATCTATATTCAAATTCATGGGGTGGATATGTCAGATGCTTAGTTCAATTTTGTATTAGTTCAATCTTGTATTCTACCTTAGAAGTAAGTGACTATAATTGTAGAAGTCAAATATATTTTTAAATATATTCTTGAAAAACTGAAGTTGTAAATTTCACATAAAAAATATTTTAAGGAATAAAGAAACAATAAATCAAAAGATTGTGAATCACATTTGTTTACTCCATTCAAAAGTGTTTTGAAGTTAGTAAAAGTAAGTCAAAGGTTTTAAACATTTTGAAAGGTCTCATATCCCACTGAAAAATATAAGTAAAGTTTTAGACCCTCTTTCTAAAACATATGTCCACATATATATATGTAAACATGCATAAAGATATTGTTGCAAACTCTTTGAATGGTTTCACGAACACCTGGTCCTCTGAAGGCCATCTATGAGTAACTTTGTGATCCAAAGACCTACTAGGCTAAGAAACTGTGGTTTAATCAGTGATATGCTTTTAAAGATGTTGAAAAACTGACATGTCCAAAAATATTACCCTTATGTGTCTGCCAACATGTCTAAATTTATTCATTAATGATATTAACATGTTATATATTGGAAATTATCCACTTAGCATGTTATGATGACTGTAAAAACTTACATAATAATATAGCCACCTGGAAAATTTTGTCAGAATACAAGCATATAACCTTATTAGGGTTATATGCTAATAGGTGGAAGTTAAGAAAACCGTCTACTCTGCAGTTTAAAACAAAACTACACACAAATGAAATTAAAGCCCATTCAGACCCAGGTAAAGGGCTGTAGGAGCCAGGTCAGAGGCATGAAGATTCTTGGGTCCATGTGGTTGTCTGGGATGCAGAAGGAAGAAGTAGAATTTTTCTATACTGAATGTCACTAGTTTGTGATAGAGCTAATATATTGTATATTGTGCATATAGATGGTGACCAACAAAACTATACAAAACCAAAACTTTTAAAATATGTCAGCTGAACTTGTAAAAATAGCATATTTTCAAGATTTATCCCAAATAAATAGTATTTGATATACAAATTCACAAGAAAATAGCCTTACTCTTCCAGTTAAGAAATTATCAGGGGAAATTTCAGGTAATCAGAATGTGACCTACTGATCAAACGAGAATGGAAGATCAGCTCAATGAAGCACCTGAGACCAGCGTGCCTCATCAATCATTAGTTTCCTCATTTCCATTTCCTAGTTAAAAAAATGATTTATTACAAATAGGACCCCTTGTAAATGGGAAATATAGTTCATTCACATATTTTTATCCCTAGTGATAACCTTAACACTCGGTGGTATGTGGTAGAGGCAGAAAAAATTCCTCCAAATAAGGAGGTAAAAATATAAAGAGATAGACAAGTCTGCAAAGAATGTGATGAGATAGTAGGATAGAGAGCTAGCTAAAGGGAGGTAATTTTATTCCTGTCAAGACTTGACTTACCCTAGATGGAACTCTAGGGTTAGCAGGATTTCAGCATTTTGAGGTTGTGAGCCTGAAAGTGGAGGTTGGGAGCACAGAAGGAAAAAAAAGAAACATGAAATCATTAAACCCAGAAAGTGCAGGAAGCAAATTAGGAAGACGGAATAGAGAGATGAGAACACAACAAAGAGAACAGGAAACCCAAGATCAACTTTGATAATTTACTCTCTTCACAATTCGGAGTAAAATTGTAGGAATCTTGAGATTCACCAAACAGATGGTCTGCTGCACTGTTACCACACTAACAATACTCTTCAAAGTAAGAATGGATGATTTTTCTTCTGAAACGGAAAAGGACAGAATATATGAGGTCATTCTAAGGCATAGCACAGGGAGCTTACATTAGATAGTCTTGGTAATTTTATTAAAATAGAAGAGAAATTCATGTAATGAGAGGGAAGTCGGGTCTTGATGGGAATAACATAGTTTAGGACAGCTACTGTTCAGAATTCAAAAGCTAAAGAGAAGTGAAGAGATTTGTGGAGCAGCCATGAGGATCCAATTAGTCTTGAATAATATGAATTTGAATTGAACGTAATCAGTTCGATCACATAAATTGCCACACACAACACTTGTCAGAATGGAAGAGCGAACAGTGGAATCAGATAGTGGAAATATATATATATATATATATTCACTGGAATTATTCTGGGGAAGAGAATTTTTTGAAAGAAATATCTTGATAAGCTACTTCAAGGGCAAAGTTAACCCCATCCACCACCTAATAACCAAAGACATGATCTCGTTAAAAAGCATCACTTCTGAATGAATTCTAAGAGGCTGGGTTTGTAGGCTGAATGGCACTTTGGTTGCTGAGCACTGAGATGGTTTTGGTCAGCAAGTTGAAGACAGATGGTGAATAGAGCAGAATGGCTTTTCATCATATAGAAAGAGAAGAGCAATGGGCCTGTGGGCAGAATGGCTAAATATCCAGGAGGAAATAGACCTGAGTATATTGGGGTATATCATTTTATTTTTATTTTATTTGTTTGCATTCCAATGCTTCTCTGTCTACTTATTTCATTTTATTTTTTAATTGACACATAATAATTATACCTATTTATGGGATACATAGTGATGTTTCCATGTATATAATGGATAGTGATCAAATTAGAGTAATTAGCATATTCATCATCTCAAACATTTATCATTTATTTGTGTTGGAAACATTCAATATTCTCCTTCTAGCTATTTGCAACTATATTATTGTTAACTATAGTATATTGTTATAGTAATATATTATTAATATATTACTATTATATATTAACTATATAGCATATATTATTGTCAACTATAGTAATATGTTATTAACTATAGAACTCCTACAGTGCTATAGAATCCTAGAACTTTATTTCTAAGATCTACTGTATGTTTAGAATGTTTTAGGAAAGTGCCAAGCAGCCAAGTTTTGGAAATAGAACGCCCCTAGTCCTATAAGCCCTGACAAGAAACATAGACCTTTTACAAAAGCACTGGGTGAGGGGCGGGGGGCATTCATAGTCTCTGAAGTGGAGTCTTCTTATATAGCGGCCTAGATTGGGGCGAGAATAAATCAGGCAGTTCTGCTTGGATGTCTGCAAGATTTGGGATTTTGCCAGATAGATGAAATGGAGCGGGAAGTTTAGCATACAGAGAAAAGAATGGCTGGGGTGATGGACCTTAGAATCCTAAGGGGATATGAAGGAAAGTATTAAGACGAGGGGCCATTAAATTGTATAAATGTGAAGGAAACAATAGATTGAAATTTCAAATTAGATGAAAAAAGAGTGAACTGAGAACAATATTGAAAGTGAACTAGAAGGATGATCTTTAACTTCTTTTTAATTTCACATTTTTGAAATGTTACTCTTCCTTCTTCAACCTCCCTTCACCCAAAATAGTTTGTGCATTATACCAAGTCCATGGTAGGTATTTAAAGTAGGCAAATAGCATTTGCTTGGATTACGTTCTAAGTTGTTGTTTTCCCTAACTGAGGTAGAGACCTAAAATTTTCCTCTTCTTTGTCTTAATTTTGTAGTGGCCAGTCTCCTGCAAACGCATATGCTTCTGGAATGGTTTTAAAGCAAGAGTATTACCATACGATGTGATTTAGATCCTCGTAGTCTAGGCCATACAGGGGGCAAGATTTCTGTTCATAGTGAAATACAAAAGTATGAGCAATTAACTCCGAATTCCTCATAAGAATGGGGAAAATATCCCTCCAGTTTTTTTTTCTCTCTTTTTACTAATGACCTGTTATTTTATACATGATATATGAAAAATTAAAAGGAAAGCCATAGCGAAAAATAAGTGAGAAAAATACTTCAGCATGCTGCCAGTATTGCTCTTAAGGCACCTGTGGGAGCAAACATTAAACAACGAGTTAATGGCTTATTCAGTGGACCCTAGAGTGTCTCATGCAAAATGTCATTTTAATTATTTATGCGGGGAAAAGAATTTTCATCATATACTTGAGCTTTTATTTTTTTAACTTTCAATTCATTTTTAGAAAGAAGGAAACTGGGTGTATATAGAGTGTTTTGCCTTAGGAATACAAAGTGCTTTGAAAACATTACTGTAGGTTTTCTGTAGAGTGAGATTGGATGCCTATTTTTATACTCAGGCACTAGGTAGAAAAGTGACTTGGACAAAGTTAGCCAAGTTACCGACAGAATTCAGAATTAAACTGAACACTCTGAATTCTAAAACAATGCAGTATCAAAAAGGATACATACTCCAAGACAAAGAGACTCATTCAAAGGAAAGTGGCACAGGATTTTTGGCATTAAAATACCTGTGTTATCAGATGTATTTTAAACAGCTTTTGCAAAACAGAATTTAAGACAGGTCAAACTGTTAATCTGTCCTATCCTTAAATAAGTGAATTTTTAAGGGCATGTAGGATATCCTGCGGATGACCCAACTGGTTTGAGTAAAACATGTAATGCTGAACCAATACCTAAAGACAAGTCCGCCTTCTTTGTTTTTCTCAGAAATTAAGTTTAACGATCTCAGTACTAAGAAAGCAATATTCTTTCAGGTAAGAACACGTGTTATTGTTGTTTATTTGTTGTTAGTTTTCATTATTTTGAGACTAAGATTATTTTTCTAGTTGTGTAATTGCAACCTTAATAAAATAAAAGATTGATGCCTTTGATATTTTTCTTCCAAATAAATAGATACAAAAAAAACCCAAACACTTGTAACCTTAGTCTGGGTTCAGCATTCTCTCAACTCTTCATGGGGGTCTTCATAACATCCCAAATAAAACTTTATCAAAACTTATTAAACAAAACTTTATTTTAACATCAAAATAAAACCTCACATTATCTGGCAATGGCATCCTCATGCCTTCATTTAACTGTTAGCTATCGATACCTGGTCCTTTCTTTCTGATTTTTGAAATATTTTTATTACAGTATTTTAGCTCAACAGGAAATGTTTGTGGGTCTACGACATGGACAATTTATCCAATCTCCCAGACTCTAATCTCTCAGCCTTCCAGCCCTAGATCCTACCATATTCAGATAAATTCTAATTCCTACATTAAATCCTATACGTAGATTCCTAGATAAAATCTCTTATTTCTCTAATACTTGTAGTGAACTTTTTCTGAGTAAACACAAACTGATGCAGACAATTTCACAGAGAGAGTGAAAGCTGGACAGCATTTTGAAAACTAAGTAAGAGTTTATCCAACATACACACTACGGAAGCCATTCCTGTAAAAGGAAAGAGCATGTGCACTGGAGGAATTTGAATCCTTTAAATCCTTGAGAGAACAGAAAGAATTCGTGTCTAGATGCTCCCAGAATTGCCCTGTCTCAATCCACTAACGCAGATGATGCATTTAATCTCTTTACCCAAATTCCAAGAAGTGGCTTAGATTTGGGATCAAAGGTGGAAAGGAAGATGGCAGCATGGGACTTGAAACAGCCCTCACTCACCACCACATAGAGATGGCTCTTCTGAGAATAAATCCAGGCAAGGTAAGCAGAGCCAGAAAGGGAGAGGGCATCAAGCTCTAGTAGCACCATGAAGCCTTCGATCCAGTCATAACTGACGTTAGTTCACCTCTTGAATTTCTCAGTTATGTGAAGAAAATGAAAAAGAGTAAAACATGTTTCTATAAAACACTTTGACGTGAGTTTATATTCAAAAACAAGGGTCCTCGAAAACAAGGGTCTTGGTTAATATTACAGTGTTTGAAAAATGTAAGTATTTGAGTTACTTTGAAATTACTGCTTGTTTGGCATACCAATTCTGCAATCCCTACAAACTCTATGAGAATAGTGTTTTATACATGCAATTGATTTTCCAACAAATATTTATTGAACGCCAAATAATGCCGGGCACTATACTGGACATTGGTCCTTCAAAAAGGCAGGCAAAGAAGTTCATCCTCAAGGAGCTTAAATTCTACTGGGTATAAATATAAATGTAAGTTCTAATAGGTTTGTCTTTCCACAATCCCAGGTGACCGAAATGAGAAGGACTCGCCAGTTTGTAATGTCTAAGTGACAACTGCTTGTCAGCTCCTGCAAGGTTTACCACTTGCCTCTCCCCGGTTCGTTTCTCCTTAACCAATGCCCATAACTCATACGGGTTAGGCTGATAAATGGCCCTCATCAGAGGCTGTGATACAAAAAGAAAAGCAGATTCCCTTTTTGGTGATATCTGCAAGTACTGATTGGGACCGAAATCCAATTATATGGTGACTAGTAGGAAATGTACTAGGAGAAATTTACATTATAGTAGGAAATGAAGGCGTAAGGATACCGTTGCCAGATGTTGTGAGGTTCTCTTTGGTGAAGTTTTACTTGGGAGGTTATGCAACTCCCATGAAGAGCTGGGAGAATGCTGAACCCAGACTAAGGTTACAAGTATTTGGCTTTGTTGTTTTTTTGTTATCTATTTATTTAGAAGAAAAATATCAAAGGCATCAAACTTTTATTTTATTAAGGTTCATACCCCCGGGTTCACACCATTCTCTTGCCTCAGCCTCCTGAGTAGCTGGAACTACAGGCGCCTGCCACCACGCCCGGCTAATTTTTTGCACTTTTAGAAGAGACGGGGTTTCACCATGGTCTCGATCTTCTGACCTTGTGATTCGCCTGCCTCGGCCTCCCAAAGTGCTGGGATTACAAGCGTGAGCCACCAGGCCTGGCCTACTTGGTCTTCTTAATATTCAAAAGGTAATCTCCTCTTACAGCACCCTCAATGACAGACATACCCAGAAGTAACCTCTTACCAGCTACCTGGATATACCTTAACTCAGTCGAGCTGACACAGAAAATTAATCATCACACTTTCTTGTATCATTACTTTTAACTCCTGAATGGCTTATTCTCATGACGTGCAAATATGCAGTTTATATCTTTCATTAAGAAAAATAATTCATTCTCTATTTTACCTGCAAAGCAACCCAAGAAGCTCAGTGAAGTGGGAGGGAAAGAGAGGACATGTGTTTGTTTTAGTCCATGTGAAAATCTAGTGTTTAAGGGAAAATGAGTTTTCATTATGCCAGTGCTGCTACCAAGTCAGATAAGATGATTACATCTCCTACCAACAAGGATGGCACCAACTTGAAGTCATGAGTGAGTCCTAGGAGCAATTCTGATGGAGAAGTGAGGGGGAAAAATTGATAAAAGCATTATTTATAAAATATTGGGAGAAGACTTAGACATAGGAAGTTAACTATTGCAAGGAATAAAGAAATGGCATGGTATGGACAAGCAAAGTAGCAACATTGATTGGTTTTAGATGGTATCACAGAAAGTCCATCCACAGTAACACGGAGAAAAGCAGAGTTTGCAAGTATGGAAGACAAAGAGTGAGCAATGCTAGTCTGTGGAAGATCTCCCTTGATTGCTTCAATTTTTCAATGAGATAGAAACCAAACTGAGAGTGGAGAGGAAGGAGGAGGCATTGGGGTATGAAAATAGAAGGTTTGAAATGGTCTCCTCATGAACAGACACTTCTCAAACGAAGACATACATGTGGCCAACAAGCATATGAATTAAAGCCCCACATCACTGATCATTAGAGAAATACAAATCAAATCACAATGAGATGCCATCTCACACCAGTCAGAATGGCTACTACTAAAAAGTCAAAAAATAGTCCAGGTGCGGTGGCTTAACGCCTGTAATCCCAGCACTTTGAGAGGCAGAGGCAGGCAGATCACTTGAGGCCAGGAGTTCCAGACCAGCCCAGCCAACATTGCAAAACTCTATCTCTACTAAAAATACAAAAAATTCACTGGACATGGCCTGTAATCCCAGCTACTCAGTAGGCTGAGACATGAGAATTGCTTGAACCCAGGAGATGGAGGTTGCAGTGAGCCAAGATCATGCCACTGCACTCCAGCCTGTATAACAGAGTAAAACACTATCTTAAAAAAAATAATAAAATAAAAAGGCAAGAAATAGTAGATGCTGGGGAGGAAAGCAGTATGGTGATTCCTCAAAGAGCTAAAAGCAGAACTGCTGCTCCACCCAGCAATCCCATTACTGGGTATATACCTGGAGGAATATAAATCATTCTACCATAAAGACACATGCATGCAAATGTTCATTGCAGCACCAGTCACAATAGAAAAGACATGGAATCAACCCTAATGTCTGTCAATGACAGATTGGATAAAGAAAATGTGGTACATATATACCACGGAATACTATGCAGCCATAAAAAAAGAAGTAGATCCATTATACCCACACAAAAACGTGAAATAACTTGTTCTAATAAACATTAAAATTATTTTAAGAAAGAAGTAAGTTATTTCTTTTTTGAGAACATGAATGACACTGGAGGCTATTATCCTTAGCAAAGTAACACAAGAACAGAACACCAAATACCACATGTTCTCGCTTGTAAGTGGGAACTCAATGATGAGAACTCATGAACACAAAGAAGGGAACAACAGACACTGGGATCTACCTGAGGGTGGAGGGTGGGAGGAGGGAGAGAAGCAGAAAAGGTAACTGTTTGTATTGGGTGTAATACCTGAGTGATGAAATAATCTGTACAACAAACCCCCATAACATGAGTTCACCTATGTAACAAAGCTTCACAGGTACCTCTGAACCTAAAAGTTTAAAAACAAACAAAATAAAATAAATTTGGAAATAATCTCCTTTGGAGAATAGCCTGTAGATATATACAGTGTGATTCCAAGCAGTCCACTTGAGATTCACAGTCATGACTTGAAGCTGACATCATAGAATTAGGTAGAAAATTGAATTTAACCAGATTGTAGGTTTTCCAAGCTAGTGCAAGCAAGGAAGTTGAAAACAAGGTTGAAAATATATGCAAAGGAATTGTAAGAGCGATTGATTATGAGCTTCATTCTGAGTAAGGAGGGCAGTGAGGACATAATCAAATCAGGTAAGGGCCAATTAAATAACACCAGTGGAGTAAGGGATTAGAGTGGCACTGGAAGATTTCTGGACTAAGAGTGAGCTATCATTATAGGAAGTAAGGTAAGAATAGTATACATGAAATGTTGACTTGTATAGGAGTGCTAATTATTGACCAGGTCCAGTACCACTCTTGGAAGTACATGTCTCAGACAGAGTGAAGGACAAGTGAGATGAATTCAAGTCGTGTTATATGGTCTCTCTAATTCATATTATTGAGAATCTCAGTTATTTGGAAGATTAAAGTCAACAGTTCTATAGCATATTATCCAAGGCCCTTTATGGGTTAATCCTCTACTTGTCCTAGTTTGAATTCCCACTACTCTTTGTTATGCACTCTACACTTCAGAAATTTCAAGTTACCTCGGTGTCTCTGAATATTACTTTTATTTTCACTGGCTACATCTCACTATATTAATATTGTTCCCTCTGCCTGGAATGCTTTTTTCCTTCCTTGCCTGACTGATAAACTCCATTAAGCTCAATCATCTGTAAATTTTTCCTGATTATTGTGTGTGTGCGTGTGATAGATAAATACACAGATAATAATAGATGGATAGATAGATAATACACAGTGTGTGTGTTTATTATCTTATCAAACCATGAATTCCTTGAGGAAAGAACCAGATTACTCATGTTTGTACATTTTGTGCCTAATAAAATGACTATGTGCCTGACACATAAAATAAATAAATGAAGAGATGAGCATTAACACAGTTTGTCTTCTTGATAAAATGTTCATACTCCAGTACCTAACTCATTTTATACCTTAACTTACGGATATTTCCATATGAAATCAAAGTCTTCTAGGTTGATTGAAAAGGGCACCTGCTGTTATTGATATAAAGAGGAAAAATAAATTGAACTTTTTTTTTTCCTGTTTCTCCATCACCCAGATATCTTTAGATTGACATAACCTAGAATACCAAATGGTTGTATAGCTCCCCTCTTACATACGCTAAGCCACACATTTACAAATCGTCCTTATAATATATGTGGGAACATCCTGTTACTGAAGTCTACACATGACACAGTTATTTTCTTCTAATAGGAAAGGTCCCATTGAATAATATTATTAGAATTTTCAAATGGAAAAATAATATTGTTAACTGAATATTGTAACTTAATAAAAACGATTCTGTGAATGCAGGAAGATATCTAATAACTTCTAAACGCAGCAACGAATGCGCATTTTGACTTACTGCAAAGGGAGTGTGGCTTGTAAGAACCACCGCTCTAACCAGGAACCTTAAAGAGAAAAATAACTAAAAGAATCTGATTCAGGTCGTGTGAATCAGAGTAATCATACTGTGTAATATAACGGAAGTCTCTCCAAGACACCAGAGGCACATCTAAGGAAGAAGCGTATAGCAAAATAATTATTTTGTGGTTCAGCCCTTTTCTCTTACTCAAATGTTAGATGAGGTGCTTGGTGTGCTGTCTTATCTGTTCTATTGGTCCTTCTCACAAGTTACTCAAGAGACTTTATTTGACCAGGGCATTCACAAATTGCCAGGAGAACCCAGGCTTTTTGATACACAGCAGCTATTGCTTCTCTCTTTATGGATTATAAATGTAACACTGTTTCACACTGGGTCTTCTTGAGGGGACCACAAAAGGATTACAAGCTTGATTCCTTTGCAAGAAACAGCTAGCCTAGGAGATGGCAGCTCCAAACAAAATGGTAAAATCCTATCCACCCATTCTGAGGGGGGAGACGGGATTGTTCCCTTCACCTTGACCCCCTTTGTAGGCAGGAATGGGAGTGGCTCGTTTCACTCAGCCTCCAGTCCATGGACAGCTAAGCGTTAACAGCTCAGCGAAGGGTCAGGGTGACAGTCAGTTGCACCTACACTTTTTGACACCCGAGTTTTTGTTTGGTGTCTGGAAAGAATGAGGTCACACAAACTATTTAAAGTGTATGCAGAAGATTTTATTGGACGTTAAAAGTGGCTCTCAGAAGGATGGGGAATTGGAAAGGGGATGGTGCAGAAAGGTGATCCTTCCCTGAAGCCACACCGTCTGAAGTTAACCAAGTCTATCTGTAGTCTCCGATGCTCAGCAGCATGTATCCCCACCGTTTAGCAGCTTGCATCCCCAGTGCTCAGCAGCTTGCCTCCCCAACCACTTGCATCAGCTGCTTCTGCTGCTCTTTTTTGTTATTGTTCCTTCTTCCAACTGGTCTGGTTTTTAATTAATATTAATATTCAAATCAGTAAATTTGAATATTAATCTGAGAAAAATCACCCACAATTTAGCACAAAATAAAAACAGCCGTGGAATATATGAAAGTACAACAAGTAAGTTAAAATAGGAAATAGAATGTATGGCTAATATAAAGTTTTTAAACTGAAAAAAAATATCCTTCTTCCAACTGGTTTGGTTTTTAAGGGCACAGGATAGGGGGCGGGACAGACCAAAAAGGTAATCATTTGGAAGGAAAAATGGGATCAGCAGTTTTTCACTTAGCGCCAGTGTTCCAGGTTTGAGGGTGGGGTTTAGCCAGGAGCTGTCCCTCGTGATTTTCTTTATGGTTTTCTGTTCAGTTATTTATTGACAGATATCACACACATACACTCATCACTATTTGTATGCATTTCTAAAGGTTTTATTCTGGGACGTTTTTCAAGGGCTCACTCAAGGCTTTTATTTATAAGGATTATCTTGGAGAATGTTCCTTACCTAGAAAAAACATATAATTCTTAGATTCAGTAGTACAAAATATCCCATAAAAAGTAAAATTTTTTAAATCCACAGATAACTAGGTAGATATTAACCAAAAGAAGTAAAACAGAAGTAAAACCAAAAGAAGTAAGGTAATAATAGGTAAGGCAACTACTTTCAAAGGATTTGATTTTTAGATTAATGGCAGACTACTGAAGAGCTAAAATAAAACATAAAGACAATGAACGTACTGAGAAAGAAAAGTTCAGTTTGGTATCTATACCCAGCTAAGCAAAAGGACTGTAATTTCAAACTAAGAGAGAAAAAATAAAAACAAAAGACTGGTGTTTATCCATAAAATAATTATGGCCCAGTGTGGTGGCTCACGCTTGTAATCCTAGCACTTTTGTAGGCTGAGGCAGGCAGATCTCTTGAGCTCAGGAGTTGGACATCAGCCTGGGCAACATGACAAAACCCCTTCTCTACAAAAAATACAAAAATTAGACAGGTGTGGTGGTACATGCCTGTTGTCCCAGCTATTTGAGAAGCTGAGGTGAGAGGATTATTTGAGCCCAGGTCGAGGCTGCAGTGAGCCAAGATTTTGCCACTGCACTCCAAGCAGGGTGACAGAAAGATCCAGTCTCAAAAAAAAGGAAAAAAAGAATTATTTGTAATAAAGGATATATTTCAGGTATAAGGAATTTGAACCTTAAAAAGAATGTCTGAAATACAGAAAGGAATGGTGAGTAAAGAAATTATTAAAGTTATAGATAAGACTTTAAAAAGTATTAAATATATAACAGCAGCAGTATAAAAAAATTATTATTAATGGGTTTTTTATAAACATAGAAAAAGACAAATTCAATTATATCAATTACCTGTGAGACAAGCAAGACGTTTTCCGAGGTAATGCAGTTAAAACTCTTTTAATATAGGGAGTGTAGACATATACATTAATGTTAGACATTTTTAAGGCAAATAGACATGCATGCAAAAATTTTATGGTTAATGTCTAAAAGAAAAATAGAAAATACAATTTCTAAAGAAGTAAGCTTTTTTGGGTATTGTGTACTCCAATACCAAATAGAGAAGAAAATGAAAAAAAGAAAAAAGAAACAGAGAAAATAGTTGAGTAGATGCAAATCAAAATTAAATACTAAAAATAAATGCAAACATACTAGCATTTACAATGAATATAAATACATAAATCGGACTAAATTTAAAAGCAGAGATTGAGTGCATTTTTTAGACTAGTAATACGAAATAATATATGCCAGCTAAATATTAACTAAATGAAATCTGACATGGAGATATTAATCAGACCTAATACATTGTAGTATAGAATCATTAAGAGGAAGAAATATAGTTATTATGCAATGAAAACTTTTTTCTCAAACAGCAGGTAGATACTATAACCTCAAAATACATAAGAAAAATATGAAAGAATTACAAGGTAAACAGAAAATTCAACATTATAGTTGAAAGGATATTTCATGACATTTCTTTCTATAATTCTTTTAAAAATTATGAAATATTTGAACATAAATAACTGATGAGATAATTTTATATATATATACAAAAATATATAAAGCAAACAATTAGACAATTTCTTTTCAAAAATATATAGAAACATTTGGAAGTTAAGCAGCATACCTGTAAATAATTATGGGCCAAAGAACAAATCATAAGAAGGAACATTAGAAAATATTTTGAAATATAGAAACACATGGCCAAACCTGTAAAATGCAGCTAAATCATGACTTAAAGGGAAATTTATAGTCTTAAGTGCTTTATTTTAGAAAACAAGAAAGACCAAAGTCAAAAGACACACGCGCATATCTAGAAATGAAAGAACAAATTAATTCTAAAATAGGTAGAGGAAGGAAACAATAAGAGCAGAAATCAATGAAATAGAAAATGGACGAACAATAGAAAAAAAATCGATGAAACAATTAGAGCTTTACTATTTAGAAAGATCAGCAAACCTGATAAGCCTTAGCCAGGACAACCAAGGAAAAAAAAAAAAAAGAGAGAGAGAGAGAGAAAAAAACAAATTACCACTATCAAGATAATACAGTACTAGCATAAGGATAGACAATATAGGTCAATGGAACAGGACAGGGCGTTCAAATATAGACCCTCACATAAAGCATCATTGACTTTCAACAATGCTGCTACGAGAATTTAATAGGAAAAGGGTAGCTTTTTCAGTGACTGCTGCTGGAACAACTGAAGAATATTTTTTAGTTAAACCTTAATTGAATCTCACCATACCTAAGAATTAATTTTAAATGAATCATAGACAAATATAAAAGCCAAAGTCATAAAATGTCTTCTAAAAGGGAAAAACTCATTGCAACTTTGGGTCAGGCAATCATGTCTCATAAAAAGTACAAACAGCACCAACCAGAAAAGGAAAATAGTAATACATTTCACTTCATTAACTTTTAAACTTCTACTTTTCAAAATATGCCTTTTAGTAAGTGAAAAACAAGACACATACTGGAAAAGATATGTATTTGAGCAAGGTCTTGAACCAAGCATATAATAAGAATTCTTACAACTCAATAATAGGAAGACAAGCAATCCAATTAAAAACGGGCAAAGGATTTATACAAACACGTCACCAAAGAAGCTATACAAATAACAAATCAGCACATGAAAACACACACATCTTTCTTTATTCAATAAATGCAATTAAAACCACATTTGAGTACCACTACACACCCACTTGAATGGCTAAAAATAAAAAGATGTGAGGAAACTGGAATTCTTATATTTTGTGTGTGGGTATGTAAAAGTGTTTCTCTGTTGGAGAAACACTTTGGCAATTTCCTGTAAATTTAAACATACCCTTGAATAAGATCTTGCTATTCCATTTCTTGGTGTTACCCGAGAGAAGTGAAAACATTTGTATACAAAAAAAGACATGTATACAAATTTGCATAGCAGCTTTACTTATAACAGCCCAGAACTAAAGACATCCCAAGTGACCATAAACTGAAGAATGGATAAAAATTGTGTATGTGCATACAGTAGAATGCTACTTGGGAATAAAAGTAACAAACTACAGATGCATACAACATGAATGAACAAAACCAATATGCTGAGCTAAAGGGGAGGGTGGAGGCCGAGTGCGGTGGCTCACGCCTCTAATCCCAGCACTTTGGGAGGCCAAGGTGGGTGGCCCACCTGAGATCAGGAGTTCGAGACCAGCCTGGCCAACGTGGTGAAACCACTTCTCTACTAAAAATACAAAAATTAGCCAGGCGTGGTGGCAGGTGCCTGTAATCCCAGGTACTCAGGAGGCCGAGGTAGAAGAATCGCTTGAACCTGGGAGGCAGAAATTGCTGTGAGCGGAGATCACGCCACTGCACTCCAGCCTAGGCAACAGAGCAAGACGACCCAGGTACTCAGGAGGCCGAGGCACAAGAATCGCTTGAACCTGGGAGGCAGAAGTTGCAGTGAGCGGAGATCGCGCCACTGCACTCCAGCCTGCATAACAGAGCAAGACTCTGTCGAGAGAGAGAGAGAGATAGAGAGAGAGAGAGAGAGAGAGAGAGAGAGAGAGAAAAGGGTGGAAGGTGGGAAGAGGGAGAGGATCAGAAAAAATAACTAAGGGATACTAGGCTTAATATGATGAAATAATCTGAATAACAAACCCCATGATACACATTTACCTATGTAACAAACCTGCACATGTACCCCTGAACTTAAAAATAAAAGTTAAAAAAGAAGCCAGATGCAAATGAAAGCTTACCATACTCCATTACATGAAGTCCTAGAACAGACAAAATCAAATCATGGCGTTTGAAATGGGGTGGTTCCTGGGGCAGAGTGTTGAGGAAATCACTACAAAATAGCTTGAGGGACCATTTGTGGTAATCGTGGAGACCTGATAAAATAAGTAACCAAGAAGGAGGACGGGCACAGGTTGGAAAGAACAATTGCTCTAAGAGACAGCGAATCACAGACAACCCGCTGCAACAACATCCAACATCCAGTTCCCAAATACCTTGCTCCACACATAGCCCCAGCAGCACAACCTCGTTCTGCACACAGCTCCTCAGCACCACCTCCAGCCCTGCCTCTGCCTCTTAGCAGACAGCCCCTTCTCTGCTGTGCTGCCTGTTGCACCCTTCAATGTATCTTTGTACTCTTTGTACTTTCTGTGATAAATCTACTTTTCTTTTTTCTTTTTTCTTTTTATTTTTTAGACAGAGTCTTGTTCTGTCACCCAGGCTGGAGTGCAGTGGTGCGATCTCTGCTCACTGCAAGCTCCGCCTCCCGGGTTCCCGCCATTCTCCTGCCTCAGCCTCCCGAGTAGCTGGGACTACAGGCGCCGCCACCACGCCGGGCGAATTTTTTGTATTTTTAGTAGAGACGGGGTTTCACCGTGTTAACCAGGATGGTCTCCATCTCCTGACCTAGTGATCCGCCGACCTCAGCCTCCCAAAGTGCTGGGATTACAGGCATGAGCCACTGCACTCAGCCCAGACTGGGTATTTATAAAGAAACGAGGTTTAATAGACTCACAGTTCTGCAGGCTGTACAGGAAGCATGGTTTGGAGGCCTCAGGAAACTTAAAATCATGGAAGATGACGGAGAAGCAAGCACATATTCACATGGCAGCAGGAGAGAGAGAGAGAGAGAGATATTTGGCGTCCGGCCAAATCTACCTCTCTTTACCCACAACTGTCTCAGTAAATTCTTCGCCTTCGCCGGAAAGGAGGAAGGTTCTCTCCTCGCCATTATGGTCAAAAGTCTCCAGTCCCTACATGTGATGCATCTGCATCTAGAGGCGGAAGCTCAAACAGGACAAATCCACACATGTTTTGGGGAACTCAGACTCCATCTTTCTCACTCTAAATTATCCTATGAAGACAGCCAGCCACCATGCTCTGGATGTCTTAAGTCAGGTGATCCCAAACAGCAGCGGGACACTGAGTCTTCCCGCAACCTTTTATCCTCGTACCTGGATTGGTCACTCAACATAATTCATACCTGAACTGACCTGGGCTTGCTCACCAAGCGTCCATTCAGTGTAAGATTCTAGAATAGAGAGATCCTTTCTAATAGGTGGGATGTCCCTTTGGAAAGTGCATCTTGGAGTCCATCAGTGGATGTGAGTGGATCCCTTTTCCCTTGACCAGATGGCCTGAGACAAATTGCAGTTTATGTCCCCAGCTGAAGTTCTTTCCCAGTCCCAGCATGGGGCAAAGCCCCTCCATTCCCTTAGACTTGCTGCAGGATTGCATTTTAAAGCAACAAGGAGGAAGGGGCCCTGGGTTGGGGAGGACAACTGTTCTAAGAGACAGCTAATCACAGACAACCCACTAGCACAAATCCTATTAAAATTCTAAAACGTAATTGTGATGGTTAATACTGAGTGTCAACTTGATTGGATTGAAGGATGCCAAGTATTGTTCCTGGGTGTGTCTGTGAGGGTGTTGCCAGAGGAGATTAACATTTGAGTCAGTGGTCGTGAGAGGCAGACCCACCCTCAATCTGGGTGGGCACCATCTAATCAGCTGCCAGTGTGGCTAGAATAAAGCAGGCCGAAGTTGAAAGAGCAGACTTGCTGAGTTTTCCAGACTTCATCTTTCTCCCACACTGGATGCTCCCGGCCCTTGAACATCGGACTCCAAGCTCTTCAGCTTTTGGACTCTTGGACCTATACCAGTGATTTGCCAGGGGCTCTCAGGCCTTTAGCCACAGACTGAAGACTGCACTGTCAGCTTCTCTACTTTTGAGGTTTTGGGATTCGGACTGGCTTCCTTGCTCCTCAGCTTGCAGATGGTCTATTGTGAGACTTCACTTTGTGATCGTTTGAGTCAATACTCCTTAATAAACTCCCCCTCATATATACATCTAGCCTATTAGTTCTGTCCCTCTAGAGAACCCTGACTAACACAATTACAGTAATGAAAACTTCAAGGTCCAAAAAGAGCCAAGATATTCCTAAAGAAGAATAATAGTGGAGAAAGGGGGGTTGATACTAAGAATTGTATTACAAAATCCTACTAGTAAGATAATATGGAATTTGTGCAAGGATAAATAAGAAGGAGTGGAAAGTGCTCAGAAGCATAGCCATGCATTTTTGGAAACCTGATCTAAGATAGAGTGCTTGCAAATCAGTGGGAAAATGAAGACTTTTTCAATACATTGTTCTGGGACAATTGGTTATTCATGTGGAAAATAAACAGAATGAAATGAAGTTCCTACCTCAAACCATACACAAAAGCAAACTCCAGGTACATTAAAGATGCATATGTGAAAACATTTCTGTAAAAGTTTTGAGATTAGAGTATGCAAGATTCTCTTTTGATTTTAATATGAGAAGGGATTTTTTTATACAGGAGGAAAATGAACAAACCATAATATACAATATTAAGTAATTTCTGTACAACGAAGTTCAGCATACACAAAGTAGGAAAGAAATGACAAGCTGGGCCAGGTGCAGTGGCTCACACCTGTAATCCTAGCACTTTGGGTGGCTGAGATGGGTGGATCACTTGAGTCCACGGGTTCAAGACCACCCTGGGCAACACGGTCAAACCCCATCTCTACAAAAAATACAAAAATTTGGCAGGCGTGGTGACGCATGCATTTGGTCCCAGCTACTCAGGAGGCTGAGGTGGAAGGATCACCACCTAAGCCCAAAAGTTGGAGGTTGCAGTGAGCCAAGATCACGCCACTGTACTCTAGCCTGGGTGACAGAGTGAGACCCCGTC
Organism: Papio anubis; assembly: GCF_008728515.1. Classification (NCBI taxonomy): domain Eukaryota; kingdom Metazoa; phylum Chordata; class Mammalia; order Primates; family Cercopithecidae; genus Papio; species Papio anubis. The sequence continues at coordinate 12,067,598 of NC_044978.1, forward strand.
AAAAAAGAAGAAGAAGAAGAAGAAATGACAAACCTTAAGAAGACATTTACAACCTATGTAACCAAAAAAGAACATTCAATACGTTGAAGGAATTCCTTTGAATTGACAAGAAAAAATGGCCGGGTGTGGTGGCTCATGCCTGTAATCCCAGCACTTTGGGAGGCTGAGGCAGGCAGATCACAAGGTCAGGAGTTTGAGACCAGCCTGGCCAACATAGTGAAACCCCGTCTCTACTAAAAACACAAAATAAATTAGGCAGGCATGGTGGCAGGCCCCTGTAGTCTTAGCTACTTGGGAGGCTGAGGCAGGAGAATTGCCTGAACCCAGGAGGCAGAGGTTGCAGTGAGCTGAGATCGTGCCATAGCATTCCAGCCAGGGAGACACTGCGAGACTCTGTCTCAACAAAAAACAAAAAACAAACAAACAAAAAAAAACAAGCAAAAACTGAATAGCCAATTCACAGAAAGCAAAATATCTATCAAGGATATGGAAAGTTTCCAAAACTCATTAGTAACCATAAAAGTGCTAATTATAAAGTTAAATAAGCTATGTAGACCTCTTAGCACAGCCAGCAGTGCATCAGTCTCATAAAATTGAGACACTGTTTTATTAGTTTTTTAATTTGCCAATGTTTAAGTTTGACAAGATTTTCAAAATATTTTTGATTCAAAACCTTTCACAGGTAGACATTACCAAGTGTTGACAAAAATGTGAGGCAATATGAACTCTTACAAACAGCTGATACAAGTGTAAATTAGTACAACCATTTCAGAGAAATATGTGAATATAGAACTTCACACCCATTTATACAAAACATATAAACAAGGAACACACTCAAGAGCATTCACTGAAACAGTGTTGGTAAGAGCAACACATATGAATGAGTCTTCCCTGAAGGAAAGTGAAGCATAGGGACATGGGTGACACTAATAGGGTCACTCAGATAGTAACTGGTGGAAACATAAGTCAAACCCAGAAGTCTGACCCTAGAGTCTCCATCCTAACCATGCCACTGACCTGTAGTATATTAATAAAATCCTCACTAGCCATTAAAAAGAATTATCCAGCTTTGTGCTTACTAATATGAAATGAGCTCCAATGTATACCATTACATAATCAATGCTAATGAATGCAAATAATCTAAGAGAACCTACAGATAACACATTACAACTAATAAGTAAACATAGAAAATTTGCTGGTGACAAGGTCAATATATGAAAATTGTTTTCATTTCTATACACCAGCAACAACAATTACAAAATGAAATTTTAAAAAGATACCAGTTATAAGCACTCAAAAAGTCAAAAACATGGAAGTAAACTTAAAAATATATAATTATTCAAAGAAATTATCAAATCTTCCAGGCCTGGTGGCTCATGCCTGTAATCCCAGCTACTTGGGAGGCTCACGCAGGAGGACTGCTGGAGGCCAGAAGTTCAAGACCAGTCTGGGCAACATAGCATGATCCTATCTCTAATAAAAATAAGAAGAAAAAGAAAAAGAAATCCCAGCGACTCGGGAGGCTGAGGTAGGAGGATGGTTTGAGCCCAGGAGTTCAAGTAAGCTATGATCATACCATTGAACTCCAGCCAGGGCAACAGAGCAAGACCCTGTTTCTAAAACAAAGGCAGAAAGAAAGAAAAGAAATTTACAAATCCTAAATCCTACATAAATGTGTGTATAAATACATAGATATATCCCATAAAATAAAAGATTAACAATTCAAATACAGTAAAATTTTAAAATTCTATTTATCAGAAGACATCACTGAGAATATCAAACCATGTAACAATAAAAGACATTTGCAATACACATAAACAGCAAATTATTTTATCTAGAATAAATAATCCCTTCAAATCCATAAGAAATGACACAGAATTCAATCACAAAATGGGCAAAAAGAATATCCCTTCACAGAAAGAGATACAAATAACTACTATTATGAAAGGTACTCACCCTCATTATTAATCTGGCAAATTTGAAACAAAATGCAGGGGCCTTTGAAAACAGTATGCTGAGAATAGATAGGGCTCAAGGACAGTATCTCCAATTGAACTTTTAATGAACTCCCGTAGGCGCCAAGAAGGCGGGCAGATAAGGAAGAGCATAGAAACAAGGAACTGAGTAGAAGGTTACATGTGGGAAAAGAAAGTTTGTTTTGCATTGCATTCTTTCTGCTGACGTGGGGTTTATGGAGTATAAATAAAGTGAGGCGGAGGCTCTGAGCGCGGCCGCCATGTTCTCTGTGTGTCTTTGTCTTTTGTGTGTTCTTTCATTCTCCACCACCCCCGGCACGGACCCCAACACAAAATCTCAGTGAGACACTATTAACCATGCATTATAATGCCTAAAATTATGAAAGACTTACAACTAAGTTTGGGTGAGCACGTGAAGTAATAAGAGGAACTCTCATCCAGGGCTCATGGGTATGCAAATTGCAAATTGGTACAACCACCTTGCAAAAACAGTACTTACTGAAGTTGATGTATAACCCAGCTATTCCACTCCTAGCATGTACTGAACAGCACTGTATGGACGTATGCACCTAAAGACACTTTCAAAATATTCATAGCAGCTTAATGTATTACAGCCTCAAACTGAAAACAGAATTCATCCACATGAAAGTGAGCAAATTACCAAGGGTACACTGACATTAATGAACTACCATAGAGCAATAAAATGCACTATAGCTACACTCACAAACATAATCTCACGAACAGAATTTTGAGCCAAAATAGCCAGACACAAAAGAATATAATTCCAGTTATATAAACGTCAGAAATAGGCACACACACAAAAATGATGTAAGGTATTAAAACTCAGGAAAGAGGAGAGAGAAGTGACTTATTGCAAGAGGCACCAGGAGCAGTAGTTTGGGGACTTGGCGATGTTCTATTTCTTGACCTGGGATGTGATTATATTGGTGTCAGCTTTGATAGTTCTTTGGGTTGTACATTTATATTTTGTATACTTTTATATATGTTTATCATTTTTCAATAGAAAAAAATTTAAGAAAACAATATTCAAGACAGAATGTGTATTTTTCATATTGTCTGCCTGCATGTGCATAGTTTATCTTTTTTTTTTTTTGAGACGGAGTCTCACTCTGTCGCCCAGGCTGGATGGAGTGCAGTGGCACGATCTTGGCTCACTGCAAGCTCCGCCTCCCAGGTTCCCGCCATTCTCCTGCCTCAGCCTCCCGAGTAGCTGAGACTACAGGCGCCGCCACCACGCCTGATAATTTTTTTGTATTTTTTAGTAGAGACAGAGTTTCACTGTGTTAGCCAGGATGGTCTGGATCTCCTGACCTCGTGATCCACCCGCCTCGGCCTCCCAAAGTGCTGGGATTACAGGCGTGAGCCACCGCGCCCGGCGGCACAGTTTATCTAGATGTACAATCAAACGTTGTTTACTGATGAGTATACATCCTAAGAAATGAGTGATTAGCCATTTTCCTCACCGGGTGAATATCACAGGGCGTACTCACACACCTAGGCTGTGTGGTAGAGCCTATTGCTCCCAGGCTACAAACCTGCACAGCCTGTTACTGTAATGAATACTATCAGCAACTGGAACAAAATGGTAAGTGTTTGCCTATCTAAACATGACTCACCATAGAAAAGGTACAGTAAAAATACAGTACAAAAGACAGAGATATTACAGCTGTATAGGGCACTTGCCACGAATGAAGCTTGCAGAACTGAAAGTTGCTCTGGGTGAGTCAGTGAAAGTGGTGAGTGGCTGTGAAAACCTAGGACATTACTGTATACTACTGCACAATTTATAAACACTGTACACTCAGGCTGCAGTTAATTTATAAAGCAAACATTTATTTCTTCAATAAAAAAGGAAACATCTTACTGTAACTTTTTTACTTTATACACTTTTGAATGTTTTACCTTTTTGACTCCTGTAATAACAAAGCTTATAACACACACATTGTACCACTATACAAGATGTTTTCTTTCTTTATTCTTTATATTCTTATTCTGTAAGCTTTTCTACTTTTAAATGTTTTGTTTTCATTTTTCACTTTTTAAATGTCTTTGTTAAAAACAAAGACACAAACACACAAATTATCCTACGCCTACACAGGGTCAGGACCATCAATTTCACTGTCTTTACCTCCACATCTTGTCCCACTGGAAGGTCTTCAGGGGCAACAAGAAGCATGGAACTGTCATCTCCTATGATACCAATGCCTTCTGGAATACCTCCTTGTCTTTGTTTTATGTTGCTATAAAGAAAAACCTGAGGTTGGGTCATTTATAAAAAGAGGTTTATTTGGTTCGTAGTTCTGCAGGCTGTGCAAGAGGCATGACATCAGCATCAGCCTGCTTCCACTCATAGTGGAAGGCGAAAGGGAGCTTGTGTGTGCAGAGATCACATGGTGAGAGAGGAAGCGAGAGGAGGTGGGGAGGCATCAGTCTCTTTCTAAGAACCAGCTCTCATGGGAACTAACAGGCTGAGAACTCAGTGACTCGCTACAGCATGACCTGTCCCCATGACCCGAACTCAAACATTTCCCATTGGGTCCCATCTCAATGCTGGGAATAAATTTTCAAGGTGAGATTGGGAGAGAACAAACATTAAAACAATTGCACTCCCGAAGGATCTGCCTGAGGCTATTTTACAGTTCAGTTGTTTAATACTCAGAAGGAGTGCACTTTAAAATAACCATAAAAAGTATAGTGTAGTAAATACATAAACCAGTATCATTAGCAAGTATTATGTACTGTACATAATGTGTGTACTATACTTTTTATGCAGTTGGCAGCAGTAGGCTTGTTTACACAAGCATCACCACAAATACATGCGTGATGAATGCATTGTGCTAAGATATTAGGATAGCTAGGACGTCACTAGGCAATCGGGATTTCTCAACTCCATTGTAATCTGATTGGACTACACTCATATACGTGGTATGTCAATGTTATATGGTGCATGGATGTATTACATAACTAATAGTAGTGACATTTGAGAATAATAAAGACAAAGGACAGGGCTGGGAGGATGTAGTGGACATTAGATATTTTTGGCTCTCCAATGTGTTTGAAAATTATCCCTACATTTAGGTAATTTCTCACTTTGTGTTTCAAGCTAGAAAGCTTGCCTGTCCAGATTTAATGGTCGTATTATGTTAGTTTCCAGTTCAGACTCTCCAATCATCTTGGAGAATCTTTTAGATCTTAGATACCTAAAATTCATCCCTTTTCTCTGTTAAGAACCAGAGTGGTGTCTGTTTTGTGTTGGGGAAAATAGGATTAAAAACAAAATCTCCTGCCAACGCAGAAAAACTCGCTATACAGGTAGAAGAGAAAGAAGACAATTTTATCGTCAAATGAGCATTAAACCAGAATGTGATGTGCATTCCACAAAATCTGCTAAGGGATTATGAAAACAGAAGGAAACCTCACCCCTTTATACAGCCAAGTCTTCAAGTAAGAGGACTTGACAGCACCATTTGTCACATGTAATTCATCCTAAATTCACTCGAGAGTTGGGATGATCATTTGTGTTACCTAACTGGATTTATCCAATAGAGAAATAAACTTCTCGTCTTTATGACAAGAGGTAGTTTTGCAACTTGGAGTGAGATGTTCACTGGAGTTAGGCTCCTACCCTCCCACAGAAACTAGGGGCTGGGGCGCTTTTTTGCTTAATAATTACACTTAAAAGAGGTGATTCCTGGTCCTTGGGAAAGACATTTCTGCATTGTAAAGCTGGTCAGAAGCTTATTTAGCTTTAAAAAAAATTCCCATACATTTCAGAGACCAAGAAATAACATAATTACAAGTTTCCTAAAGTAAACGCTGTAAGAAAAGGTAAGGGAGAAATTCTCTCGCTTTTAAGAGGGAAATTAAGTTTCTGACTTCAGTATTTATATGTCCTTACATTAGCAACTTAAAAACCTGGTGAATTAAGAGATAAACTATATTTAATAATATAACCTCTCACACATTTTGAATTTTTTTACTATGTCCATATATTATTTACCATGTATATACATATATTTCTATTTGTACATTTGTGTATACACATATATATAAGTATATGTGTGTATTTGTTTAAAAGAAAACTAAACTAGAAACGCTAATTCAGTTCAGAGATATGGAGGGTTAAAAAAACTCAGTTTAATTATTTCCAGTGCACTATCTATTAGTACTGAAACTATTTTCTCCATTCAAATGGCAATATTGAATCAGGCTAAATTCCTAGTAGCAATTCAGAGGTAAATTAATACTTGTTAATTCCACAAAGCACTGTAATGAACCACAGGGTTGAAGGGTGGCGGTAGGGGTGCGGGGCAGGGATTTGGATTTGTGGCTGCAGTAGCACCTCCAATTTTGTCATCACTATATTTAAACCGCATTTTAATATTTTGAAACTCAGCATCTCCATTTAAAAAATACAGTAAGTCTCATTGCCAGCCTCATCAGGGTCTTACCTGGTTGATTAAACCTTACTGAAAGGTCTAGTGGGGGATTTCCAAGCTACTTGGTTGTCTAATAAGCTTGTATTAAGTGATTCCCCTCACAGTACAAGCAATTCAGAGACATAAGGGACCTAGTTAGGGCATAGTGTTAAAGTATCTGCCGAGTTTCTTAATTTAAAAAAAGAATCTGCAATGTCAAGATATTAATAATTCTTTTAAAACACCACCCTTATTTCACTTCAAAAAACTAATAATCCATACATGAATTTTGAATATTTTTATGGCTATGTATTTTATTAATAATTATTTTCAAACAAATATAAAATAGGATGTGAAATATAGTTTGTAATCGGGGGTAACCAAAATCCTGATAAAAATGAGAGTGAAGCAAGTGAGACATAAACAAATTTTTTTTTCTTGCCTTCACCTATGATGGCATTTAAACAATACCAAAAAAAAGTTTTCATGGAAAACACCCTACCTCATAGTCAACCATTATGCCAAATTAAATATATTTAAATTTGCGTTTCCTGTTTCTCATGTGAAATATTCCAATATGCCCCAGTCTCCAGGCTTATCTAAATCCTAACACCCTTAAAGAGTCAGACTAAATTCCACTCTTTTTTTTTTTTTTTTTTTTTTGAGATGGAGTCTCACCCTGTCACCCAGGCTGGAGTACACTGGCTCCATCTCAACTCACTGCAACCTCCGCCTCCCGAGTTCAAGCAATTCTCTACCTCAGCCTCCCGAGTAGCTGGGATTACAGGCACCTGCCAAGACACCCAGCTAATTTTTGCATTTTTAGTAGAGATGGGGTTTCACAATCTTGGCCAGGCTGGTCTTGAACTCCTGACCTCATGATCCATCCGCCTCGGCCTCCCAAACTGCTGGGATTACAGGCGTGAGCTACCATGCCCAGCCCAAATTCCACCTCTTCTAAGTAAATATCTATACTTGGTCCAACTCATAGAACTTGTTCTCCAAAATGATACACAACCATTAGTCTAAACATCACAATTTAGAAATCATTGCCCATGGTCTGACACCGTTCTATAACTGTTTTATTTTCCAAAATAGATTTTAAATTCCTGGAAGCCTTTTCTCAATCATCTCTTCACTGGTCAACTATTCCAAATTGGTGGGATCCTTTAAATGCCATGATGATATTCTTATTAAGCCTCTTACATCCTCTGCATTCCTCTCATGTTGGACTCTAATACCTGCCTCAGGAACGCTGGTCCCTATTCTATTTCTTGTAATTTCATGCTTGTTTTTAGAGTTAGACCAAACATTAGGGTCAAATTCAGCTTTTGAATTTCATCTTATTTTCACTTCCATAGGTAGCAATTTATTCACATTCATTTCTCATTTGGAGTTTTTTGTTGTTTGCTTATTTTCCTATTGCAGTTTGTTCTTCTTTCCCAAGAATATTTATTCTTAATGAACCTCAGATAGTTACTTTATTACTGTGGTTCCAGTTTCCAAGGGTCATTTTATAATCATTTTATTGCTAAAATTCACCTCTTATGAAACGTCACAGGGAAGAAGAGTTTGAATTGGTAAAACAGATAGAAGACAAAGTACCAGGATCAGATGAAATGCATTTAAGAAATCTGAAGAAATTCAAGGGAAAAATAGAAAAAGTATTAGCAAAAATGCAGAACCTGCCATTGTGAGGGGTGACTGTGGCAAGGCACTTGAAATTGCCAAGAGAATTACCAGTCACATCTCAGCCCTGCCTCCTGTGGTTGTCAGAATAAGGGTCCAGGATGGCTAGACTGCTGCACCCTTTCAGCAATCAGTAGAATCTGTTCAAGCAGCGTATCTATATCCTAGGCCAGAATCTGACTATAGTCTTGATTCTGTAAGTCTGTCCCTGAATCCAATCTCTCCCTCCACCCCTTGCTCCAAGCTTCAACAGAGAATCAGGTTTCCATCCCTCACTCTCTATGAAGGTCTTTCATGAATCATCTCTTAGAAATTGATGCTTCAAAAAGGGAGGTGGACTGTCTTTCAATTATCATCAGGCAATCAAATTTCACCCCTAAGACCACCACTATCACCACAATCACCACCATACTACCTGTTATTTGAAAGGTTTAGGTAGCCGTAGGGGAGAGTTGTGAATTGTGAGAATTCTTGATGTCACCTCCCCATAATGTCCCTCCTACATCAATTTTACAAAACTAAAGATAGCTGATTCATGTCTTTAGCACAAACACTGATCAAATCTGTAGCAGTTCATGTAGGGTTTAGCAAATTCACTTATTTTAATTATTCTTGCCTCTCTTTTCCTGTTTTTGTTTTGTCTTTTTGTTGTTGCTTTTGTTTTGATTGTTCTTTTGTTTTCATTTCTCCATTGTATATGCCCTATGAGTTTGTTAAACCTCTGCATCACTTATGCAATATTGCTTTTGTTTAATGTGATAACGTTATTTTGACCAAAATAACAGCAAACTGTGGGTCAGAATTCTACTTATCAAATATAAATAGATTTCTATTCACCAAATGTCAGATGCAGTGTTAGTCATCAGAGATGCAGGGGTAATCAAGAATCATCCCATCAACAAAGGACTTCATAGCTGAGTACCACAGTTTGATCCACAGACAAGCCATTTTTACCACAGTGCAATGAGAAACCCACACCCCGCGTGACAGTGCAGAAAGATTTGTCAAAACAAATTGAGAGAACACTTCCTGGAAAAGGTGAGAGTTCAACGGAGTTTTACAACATTGATAGGTGAATAGGGGACATTAGCTATTTCAGCAAGAGAAAAAAGAGTAGATAAAAGTCAAAGGTAAGAAAAAGCTGTAAGAATGTTTCTTACTATTGATTAACACACTGCAAACTTTTGATGCTTCTCCCTGAATTGTTTTTATCTACCACTCAATTTCAGTATAAGACTAGTAACTCCCCCCCAAAAAGAAGGAAAAAGTTAAAAAGGAAATTGTCCTCCTGTTGACATAATAAGTCACAAGTAAATAAAGTTATTATCCGTTACAAGATAGATAATGAAGTAGGTAGAAAACTTATAAATAAATGTCAATTCTGGAAATATTCTGCCTTTACACACGATTAAATAGTCACAAAACACATACAAAATTATTTAAAAGGTTCATAGTTTATTTTTCTAAAAACTAGTACCTCACTGAATCTCTTGTCCTACAAAGATAGCTAAGGATACATGTCTTGTTATTTCTCCTTGGAAGAGACATCTTGCTCAAATTTGATTTGTATATGAATGAAACATTCAACATGCTAATTTTCTGGTTAATATTCCCCTTTGGCGTGTACCAGCAAAGGATAATTGGCAGTAATGTGATTTAAACTTACTTGAATTTGTAGCTGTTAATTGAACCTTCACTTTTAGTAACTCTGCATCACAGCATAGAAATAAATTTATTCACATAAGATGTTCCCAAATCTCCTTCTGAAGAGATAACCATCAGACTGGGAAAGTTTCAGTATCCTCCCTCCCATCTGGAATCAAGGGGATCAACTCTAAATAACTTCTAGTATTATCTTCTAATCTCACGAGTTGATGATTATGGAATGGGCTACTTACCTATTTATCTCTCAAGAAAAGGAGAGCACAGTACAAGGCAAGAAGGAGTCATTAATCCAAGGAACGGACTTTGAAATAATTTCAGTGAATGATGAGCATAGTCAAGAGGTGATTTTAAATTGTAATGATGGAGAAAGCAATCAGCTGATGCAGATTTTAGAAGTTGTACCAGGAACAATAATGAGAAAAGAGGATACTTAATCACATTCACAAAAGAATTATAGGAATACATAATTAAAGCAATGATAATGAGTAATAAAACTCTTGGTGAGATATCTTTCAAATATCACTAGAAGTAGAGGACGAAGCAAAAAAGTCTTCTGTGTCAGTGATGTAGATTTTGCATGAAAGTTCCAGAAGACAATTGGTAAAGTGAGAAAATCCTAGAGCTAAATGTAAATGGACATTGGGTATGTGATAGAAGGGTTTAACAAATTCTTAGGGTGTACACTGTGCAAAGACACACAGCAAAAAAAACAAAAACAAACAAAAAAAAAACGATGACGAGACAATTTAACATTTTAACATATTCTAAGAATAGAGGAATAAAAACTAAGATTTTATACATAAAGACAATGAAAAATTGCAAAAAGAAAAGCAAATGTTCTTGGAAAATGCAAATGTTAGCACGGTGAAACAACAGAAAAGATTTCAAGGATTAGAGAAAAAAGAATAGGTAGATTTGTAAATAGAAGCCTTATTAGATGCATAAGCAGAATCATGACAATGAATGAAATACACTGCAGGAAATCATCTTGGCCAAATGATAAGTTCTCTGAAACTAAAACTCAAATTTATATTATACAAAAGGAAAGTGAGGACAAATTAAAAATAAGGTTTATAACCATCTAGAGACCACATATAATGTACACAATAATTAGCAAAATGCTAAGGGAATAAAATTATAGACAAAATGATAGGTAGGAAGATAAACAGCTGATTTTTACATATATAAGCATATGTATAATTGGTTATGTACATATCAGTAAGAAAATATGTGTATATCAGTAAGAAAATTTACTTCATCATCCCTGATGGCCTATATATATGTATGTGTGTGTATTTTGAATCCTCCTTTGAATCAGTCTTAATGTCTTATTGGTTCTCTCATAAATCAATAAGTCAAATATTCAGCATGTATTCTTTTTATATTTTTGTGAGAGTCATACTCATACTTTTAAAATATTTTAGTTTCTATTTTGAACATCTATAATACATATATAAGTATATGGTATAAGGAGCAACATACAAGAAAAATAAAATGTCATGTCTGTACATAGGTATGTACATATGTATGTACATAGAGAATATAATATTTTACATACATATATACACACATATGACATATTTAAATAAGAATTAATTAAATAGTTACATAGCACTATTCATTAAACAATAGTACATAGCACTCGCCAGGTGCTCTATACGTGAACTCATTTAATTCTTGCAATTACCCTACAAAGTAGATGTGAGGTACACACCACTAGGACTACATTTTACAAATGGGGAAACAGAAAAACAATGAGCAAAGGTGATTACACGAACATAGTGGCAAAGCTAAGATTCTGAACCCATGACATTTGACTCCAATGGTGTCACTCTTAATCTTATCCACAATTCTTTCCCACTTTTTGTTGTATAAAAATAGTTGTGCCTAGGCATACAACATTCTCTTTAAAGGAAATTAATAAATATTTTTAAATAAATACATGAAAGAGGAAATCTAGAATGTTAACTCTTAAATTGTATTTTCTTTCCTCTTCCCAAAGGGAATTAAGTGTGATCGCAGGCTTCACATAAATTTGAACACCAACAGCAAAGCAATTGCAAACAGCAGCTTAACAGGTGAGAGACAACTCAGTCAAACTACATGCTTACAGGTAATCTAGACTTGATGAAATTTACCCCAGAGCACTCAGAAACTACTGATTCAATCTCAGTGCCATTACCTCTTATATTTAAAGACTCGTTGAGGAATCGTAAGATCTTAGAAGTCTAAGCAAATACAAACATATTTACAAAAATAAATGACTAACATCTTTATTAGGAATTACGGACTAGCAGACCCAAGGAAGGATCTGGAAGAATTCTGCAGCAACAGATAAAGGGATCAGTGCCCAAGGCTTAATCAATTATGGGGTGATGAGTAGGAATATAGATTCATCAAAATAGATAATTTGCTAAATTCCTCCTTCCTTGAAGCAAAAACAGACTTTGTAAATATTTTGGCGACTGTTGAGGGGATAGGTGTGGTAAATATGGGTGAAATGTTTAATCCTATATTTCCAACATTTCCTCACAAATTAGTTTCCAGGGCAAAGGTTTTTTTTTTTTTTTTTTTTTTTGAGACGGAGTCTCGCTGTGTGGCCCAGGCTGGAGTGCAGTGGCCTGATCTCGGCTCACTGCAAGCTCCACCTCCCAAGTTCATGCCATTCTCCCGCCTCAGCCTCCCGAGTAGCTGGGACTACAGGCGCCGCCACCACGCCCGGCTAGTTTTTTGTATTTTTAGTAGAGACGGGGTTTCACCATGTTAGCCAGGATGGTCTCGATCTCCTGACCTCGTGATCCACCCGCCTCGGCCTCCCATTTCACCTTCTTATGCATGCTCGTATGACGAACATAACTGACCCTGGATTTGAGCAACCTCGAAGTATCAGAACCATGCCAGTATACATTGTATTACAGTTGTGTCGGCACTCAAACTTATGAGGAAAGTAACTTCTTAGATACAGAAACAGAAAATTGAAAAAATAAGCTCCAATTCTGTCTTTTCCAGTGCCACCTTAGCTCAGTCAATCTGGGCTTCTCTATCTCTGACTAAACAATGGATGTCTTTCCTCATCATTTTCAGTGAAATTGTTTTGTTGCTAATCAAAACCATCCTCTTTTTTTTTTTTTTTTTCCAGTTTCCTTCCCAGTTCCTTTTGCCTAGAGGCTTCAGTTTCACTTACTTATTTTCTTTTTAATAAATGTGACATTTCTTGTTAAACAACGTGGCACATTTGCACATCAACTAAAACTTCCCACTCAGTTCTGAGGAGAAGGTGTGCTGGGACGGTCCCCTTCTAAAGCTGGTCTCGGACAGAACGGTCAGGGAACATAACAATGATACTGTTAATATCAGTGTGCCTGGAGTAAATGATTAAAAGTCAGCCAACGAAGACTTCAGGAAACTGAAATCAGAGGTTGGTTTTTCCTTCATCTCTAGGAATTCAGTTATATCCCATCTTTTGTGATGTATTGAAAGTTTTTTTTTAATGTATGTTTCCTGCTCCCATTATCCATGAAACATTATATTTTTATTAACTTACTGATTTATGTCCTGTTGAGGACATTTCCAAAGTGTCTGCTTATTGCTGCTTATCATCTTCAAATCCTGTTATTTATACTTTCTTGGACTTTACTTTGGGAAAGGAAGCAGCTGCTACAAATGAATAAAGTTAGCCTTAATGTCTCATTTATGATCCAAGATTATTTACCTGTCAAACCCATCTATGTAAATCAGGTGATAGCTATCAAAGTTATCCAACAATGCAAGTAAAATGTCATTTGCGCTACTCACTAAGATTAAAGACTTCGAAAAGTCCTTTCTGAGATAAACACAGCTGATGGCTATGTGATTATTTGGTTCTCCCAAGGCACAGGAAGAAATTAGGGTGGAGAGGTTAGGTAAAATATATTGACAAATGCAAAAAGTGACATCTGATGAGTGAGAATACAGACAGGAAAAAAATTAAAAAATATATATATAAAGGTCATATGTACATACATTAACTAAAAGGTAGAATACCCAAAGCTATTTTGTATTTATTAATAACTTGCTCTCTAGATGTTCTGCAAGTTATTAAAGACAACTTGAAATAAAAGATCAAGGCATACAGTAGGCATCTCACAAATCTACCATAAACCAGGCCGTGCAGAAACATTATTAAAATAGGAAGAAGTAGAAGAAAGCAAACACACTAATGATGTAGTCAGTTACTGTGAATGGATATTAATACTACCTTCAGATGTTTTCAAAACCTGAATAAGAAAAATAATGTGAGAAATATAAACCTCAAAATTTTTAAAAAGAAATAATAGTCAACATTTACAACATTTTCTTATTATTATAAATTGTTTTCATATATTAATTTAGTCAAACCTCAAGAAGTGGTTATGATTATAGTCCCATTTTCTTTTTTAATTTTATTTTTTAGAGACCAGTTCTCGCTATGTTGCCCAAGCTGGTCTTCAGCTCCTGGGCTTAAAGGATTCTTCCACCTCAGCCTCCCGAGTAGATGGGATTACAGAGGCACTAGACAATGTATCCAGTTTAGCCCTGTTTAAAAGAGAAGAAAACTGAACCACAGATATCTTAAACAAATTGCCTGAGGTCACTCAGAGGGTAACTGATGAAAACACAGTTTAAACCTGGATAGGCAGCTTTGTGAGTTCATAATAATATGAATTCCTTAAGAGGGACAAAGCTTTTCTAAAAGAAGTTTATTAACTGAGTTCTTATATAAAGAACATGCAGAAATATGATGATCACATTTTTAAAATAGCAGTGCCTTTAAAATGTGTACCAGGATTTTTTTTTTTTTTTTTTAATGACCTAAGAACCCAACAATAAAGCCTAACTCCGTGAGGCAATTTCGGTAGCAGGTAAGCTGATTTGTTCAGTCGTCTATCTGACATATTTGACAAGTCACTGATAGGGAACACAAAATGAACAGGATCCCTGATCTCACGAAGCCTGTGGGCCCTTACTTATCAAAACGAAGCAGATGAAAGGACACTGGAGTGTAATAGATGCAAGAATAAATGCAGATGTGTTACACATGCAGTGAAAGAGGAGAGGTAAATTTACTCGGGGGTGGGTCAAGACAGGTTTTACTGAAAAGTGATGTGTAGCACGCATAATAAAAGGTGAATGGAATGCAAACAAAATTTAAAAGCAGGAAAAGAGGATCTAAGGAAGTATATTTAAGGGGATATAAAGTCTTTAAGAACTAGAAAACTATGTGTTTAGAGGCCTAAAGTTAGTAAAGTTTGGGTACCTAATTTTCTTCTATTTTAATTCTATTTCAGTAGAAACTTAAACTTTCATCAAAGCCATATGGTGTGATTGCGAAAAGTACACGTTCTTCAACCATTCTCTAAACCTACTCCTTCAGAGTCCCTTGCAGTGGAGCCTACAGAACCGCCTTATTAACACCCTTTATGGGTGGCTTTATGTGCAGGGACATTTGAGCACGATAGAGATCATTTTAGTTGAGAATGTTTTTGAGGTTTTACCAGACTCTCACTTCAAGCAAAGATCATCTCTTCTGTGGAATGCTGTATTAGATGTAGGGTAACATTGCCTCAACGTTGCACCTAGAGAATTCAGTTAACACCAAAATATGCATGCATGTTATTGAACAAACTGGCCTGTTAAGTGCAATTTTAAATAATGATTATTTGCAATTATAAATTGGAGAACATCTGTAAAAACAAAACCAATAGTTTTAACATTGTATAGTTAATGGTATGCTGTTCTTTATGATAGTTATTAGATAGTATGGTCAGTTGAGTCTAAAGTTGTCTCCTCTGTTCTGAGAACAAAGTCTCATCATTGGAGACATGTACTATCACGATATGCATGTGGTTGCTCCTATGTTTTACTTGATCATTCAGCATTATTCTTTACCTGCGGTTGGACGCCAGCCTGGCATCAGCTTGTTGAGAGAGCACGAAAGAGAATCAAACTGAATTTTCATTGAGGATGATAGTACACTAGATTTTTTCTTTTAGAATCTGTTGTACCATGCCACACAGTTCAAATAGAAAATAATTATAGATACGTATTTTTATTACCATCAATAATCGTAATTGGATGAATGTTCAGATAGCTCTCCCTAGTTGAAAATACTATGTAATAAAATTCAGGAGCAGAGAAGGGTGACTCTCCACAATTCTACAACGTTCTTCCACCTATTCCCCTTCACTCACAATTTTTCTGTATATTAGAAAAGCAGAGTGGCATTGGTGTGCTGTAGTCACTCGGACTGACTCAGGACAAGCAATAATGAAATATTTGACAATTTTGTAGCCGCTTTTTAAACCATTGGTAACTTAAATTTAGCCACAGTGGGAGTATTTCATCACAAAAATCAGCAGATGTGGCAAAGTACTATTTTTTTTTAATTATTATTTTAAGAGCTGGTTTACCAGCACACCACAGCTATAGAATTGAAAAACAGGACTTTAAGTTTGAAGGGCATAAGCTTAAATCCTTACTTTGCAATCACAACTTAACATTAATTTAGATAACCTTTCTGAACTTCAGTTTAACTTTTCTCTGATAGAGATAAAGTTACTTACTTTGATAGAGAATTAAGTTGATACAAAATAACTTTTAGTTAAAGCACTATATCATTTTTAAACCACACCTAGTATATCATACTGGCTTTGTAAATTGTGCCCCTTGTGTTTTAATATAATAAATATTCTGTTGAAACTGAAATTGAAATTACCATGGCCCTCATTACCAATAATTTTCCAGATTAGAAAAAGCTAATTCCCTCAAAGGATTCTTTAGAATGTCAGACTCCTCATGCAATTACAAAATAACACAGTCTGAAGAAAAATTATTCAAAGAGAAGTTTCAGTAGAGGCCACAAATTCAAACAACAAAATCTTGCGTTCAAACAAATCAAAGAGTGACTATTTTTTTAAAGGTTAATTGCAAAGTAGATGACTGTCTTAGTCTGTGTTTTGCTGTTGTAACAGAATACCACAGACTGGGTAATTTATGAAGAAAAGAAATTTATCTGGCTCATGGTTCTGGAGGCTAGGACATTCAAGAGCATGGCCCTGGCATCTGGTGAATGTCACCCCATGGCAGAAGGGTGGAAGGCACCCTTCCACAAGATGGAGAGATAAGTTCACCTTGCATTTTTATTAGGAGCCAACTCCTGTAATAACTGACCCACTGCATTCATCGGGGCATTAATTTTTTCATGAAGATGGAGCCCTCATAACCTAAACACCTATTAAAAACCCCACCTCCCAATACTGTTACATTGGCAATTAAATTTAACATATGCTTTGGTGGGGACATTCAAACCATAACAGTAACCAAACATGAATGCTTAATCTTTTTATTTATCCTAAGAAAGTATATCTTCTTTACTCTGTGATATGATGATTGGTTAAGCTGTCCTGTTATTAAGGTTCTTAAATTTTAAAATTTCTTAAACTTAAATTTTTAAGTTCTTAAACTTAAAATTTTAAGAACTTGATAGTACACTGTGGTATTGATTTTTTTAAGTAGAAATTTGTGAAAAGTTCATGGATGCACATTGTAGCTCCATACCAGTGGAAAATATGTATGACTAGATATAAAATATTGAATGCAATGTTATGAAAGAATCAAAAGTGTTTCAAGACACCTCCTTCCACACTGAGAAATCAATTAGCAGCACTGTCCAGTAGAACTTTCTGTGGTGATGGAAATGTTTTAGACCTGTACTGTTCAATCGGGAAGCCAGCAGCCACAGGTGACTCTTGAGCACTTAAAATAGGACTAGTGAAAATGAGGAAACGAACTTTCTATTTTATTAAAATGTAATGAATTTAAATTTAAACTTACGTAGTTACATGTGGCTGGTGGCTACCATACTAAAAGTATAGACGAGACATCTTAAATGTGTTCGTATTCGTGTTTGTGTGTATAGTGATTGTTAGAAAGGATAAATGGAGTAAGCTATAATTGCAGCATTTACTTAAGAGGTTAAAAACCTCCCATATCTCTTCCTCATTATGAAGCTATCTAAGAGTCATGAATCACATCTCCTGCGGCACCTGATTTTGTTTATATGCTGTAAAACTGAAGAGAAACTACCTTTCAGGCTTGGTAAGGGGCTTATTACATTTAATATTTGTTGTATAATTATGGCCTTAGGTAAACAGATAGTAAACAAATAATATAATGTTCCATTTTCTCAATATTTAAATATTTGTGTCTCTAAAATATGTAATGTAAAATCTATTTAAGAAACTATTTTCAAACTGTCCTGTTTATAACTTACTTTCTTTTTATCATCTAATAAATAGCAGTTATTTCTTCTTCAACTCTACTCTTTCTGCTCCTTCATATTATTCATAGTAGATACCATTTTTAAACTAAAATGAACAGAGTCTATCACAGAATTTTTAGTGTAATAATTCACAGTTTTACTTTTTACATTATCAGTATGCCAAAGATGAGTAAATACCTTTGAAGTTGATTATATCTTTTATATTCACCAAAATGTTGTCATTACACTAAATGATTTGTAACAAGGTGCAAGATACCTAAATAAATGCATTATTTAAAAATCTTGACATCTGTTAAAAAATAGATCATTTTTTAAAAAATCAAATGTCAACATGTTTTTAATATTAAGAGAAATGAGGTTAGCAAGGTTCAATATATGATGGTTTTTTTCCTTGACATTTAACCCATCATATTAAAAGCTTCTTCAAAGGAAAGAAATATCAGCTTGTCACCTGGAGATTGAAATTGAGCTGCCCTGAGACAAACTGCTGCTTCTTCCCTATGATGAAATTCATAGAATGGACAAAAATGTCAGGATAAAAATAGGCCACCTGGGAAACAAAAAGCTATCAGGAGAAGAACTATAGCTGTTGTTATAATTACAACTAAAAATCATTTAAAAGCCAGTTATTTTTCCCTAGTAGCACATGAAAGAACATTTAACGCATTGATTTATATTGTTAAATACTTAGGTGAGAAGAAACTGTGGTAAGACTATCCTTATGGACAGTCTGTGGATTTAATGTTAATAAAAGATGAATCATGGATAACATGGCATTTTAAAGAATGGCAAATATTTTAATTCATAATATACAAAGGACATACCACAAGCTGGCATTTTCAAACTCCAGGATGACAAAAAGGAATATCTATATCAATATTAAATACCATGCAAGATGTTGAGAGGTTGGATGCCAAAATACACATATCTTATTAGGAAAATCTCTAAAAATGCAAGAGTGACAGAACACTAAATAAATCTAATGAGAATTAATAACCTGCATTTTCCCATAATGTAAAAGTTATCTTGACTAAGCACTTAGAAAACATTATTACTCTTAAAAAGCATTCCCCCAAAAAACTGAATACTGTTACATATCAGCCTTTTCTCCTTCTGTGAAATGGAAGAACATGAATTTGTGAAGGTTTCATTAAATTTAAATACTGTTAGCCACTGGCCACTCCATATTACTAATTGCTCAGTTTTGAATGTTACATGCTAAGAAAACTATTAGCTACTTTTATGGACACTTTATCATGTAAGTTAGATTACATTATTATCTAATGAGATTTTAATCCTTGGGAAGTCAATACAAGAATCAGTCATTTTGGATTTTACTTAACAATTTTAACATCACTTTTTTAAAAAACTCATTTTTAATTATTTAGGAAAATATTATATAGGATACTTAACTTTATTCTACACTGCTTTTCCAATCAATATTTCTCCAGTAGACAAATAATGCAAAGAGAGAAGTTCAAATGAAGTATGGGCCTAAATCCAGTCTGACTTTAAAGAAAATAAACAACCCTCAAAGTATAACACACCTGGTAACTGAGATTGGCAAAACAGTCCTTAATTTTATAAATGTGTTGAATCTGAACGTCAACAGAAAAACAGGGAATGTGGGGAGGGAGTGCTTAATGGATTGTTTTGGATTGTACATAAAATATGTTACAGAAAGTCACCAACTCCTCAGAAACAAAGAAATTAAAGTTAGTTTCATGCAGCGAAAATACTGGCAAGTAATAGAACAGAATGGCAGACTTGAAGTTGACAGAAATGTTTTACATATTCATTGGTTATTGGATAGCATTGTTAAAACACACAAAGAAATTGCCTTCTCCATACATTATCAATTCCATATTCAAACATGCCTAATATTTTAAATCTTCACATACAGAAAATTTGAAGAAACAATGCTCGACAGTCTACTGTTTGTAAAGGGATTTCCAAAAAAGAGATTGATAGTAGAATAGGATCTGTCTGCATGACCAATTTTACTATGCATTAAAATAAAATTTTATTTGATTTTTACCTCATGATATTTGATTTTTACCACAGGTTCAAATAACTGAATTAAACATTTCACATAAATCATGATACACATTCATCATCAGTCTGAAAGTCACCATTTTGTTTTTATTTTATTATATTTTTATCTTATATTTCTCACCTTCCTCCCTGAGTCCTACCCCCATTCATCTATCGGTGGAATAAATGCTTGATTTCATGTTTTTGGTTATGTTATTTTCAGTATGAGAATTTTTTCTAAAACAAGAATAAGGTTTTGTGAAGGTACTTGTAATTATTACTATGCTATCAATCTTTTCTTTTCTATTTATTTAGTCAGCATGAAGTTTTTAAGATCAGACATGCTGATTATGAATACCATTGACATGGTATGGCTAGATGTCCCCACCCAAATCTCACCTTGAATTGTAATAATCTCCAGGTGTCAAGGGTGGGGCCAGGTGGAGATAATTGAATCATGGGGGCTGTTCCCCCATACTGTTCTCGTGATAATGAGTGAGTTCTCACAAGATCTGATGGTTTCATAAGCATCTGGCATTTCCCCTGCTGGTACATTCTCTCTTTGCCTGCCGCTATTCACGTAAGATGTGACTTGCTCCTCCTTGCCTTATGCCATGATTGTTAGACCTCTCCAGCCATGTGGAACTGTAAGTCCAATTAAACCTCTTTCTTTTGTAAATTTCCCAGTCTCAGGTATGTTTTTATCAGTAGCATGAAAACAGACTAATACAACCATAGTATGTAATCAACACATTTTGCTTTTATTGATTCCCCTAATAATAAATAGCTATGTTGCCTCCAATTACCTATTTCCACAAACATACTCAGGCACGTCCCTGCTTGGAATGGGGGCAAGATTTTTCCAGAATAAAATAACAAAGATCACATTGTTGAGTAGTAAGACATAAGCATTTGTAAATCCACCACCGTGTAATTTACTCCAGAAAGCCTACACCAGTCTATGTTCCCACAGGCTATAGATGACAAGCATCAGTTCTCCATATTCTTATCAACATGGTTTCTTTCCCATTTTGGGACTCCAATAACTGTGAAGTAGTATTTTATTTTATTTTGTGTTTATCTGATTACTAACGTGGTTGCACATCTATACACATAATTTTCAGTCATTTTGTGCCATTTATATCCTTTGCCAATTTCCTTACTAATTTTTTCATCTTTTTGGTTACTTGGAAGACATTCTTTGTATAGTTTTAATATTAAACCTTTTGCAAATATCTTCTCCCAATCTGTTGTCCATCTGTTAATATTTTTTGTAATATTCATTGCTGGAAAAATATCCTGAATTTTTATGTTGATAAATCCATGGCAGTTAAATCCATATACATTGTGCTTTTAAGGTTCTGTAATGAAGTATCCATAGCCCCGTTACTTTTTACAGTTTTACTATTTGCATTTAAATCATTAATCAATCTGGAGTCCTCCTTTGTATATGCTATGAAATAGAAGGCCAACTTTATTTTTATACTTTTTAAGTCTGTTTTCTCGAAACAATTTATGAACCATTCAACCTTTTGCCATTGGAGATGATACCACTTTCATCTTTATCTAGTTCCCAGATTAAGGGGTCTGTTCTTGAACTCTATTTTGTTACGTTGATATTTTCACTCTTTATTTCCTATAATGTTATTATTTAAGCTTTGTAATACATTTATGTATCACTAAGAAGATATCCTGTTTCTTTTTTGTCAGATGACTTTTTCACAGATATTTTTGTATCTGTATATTTTGTATATATGTATATATGTTTGGTTCCTCAAATGTACTACTGAATATTTATTGAAATTACATTAAACTTATAGGTAAAACTTTTATATTGTTAAATACATAATAGATCTCCACATTTATTTAGGTGTTCTTTAATTTCATTTATTACAATTTTAAAATTTCTACTATAAAGGTTTATAGATTTATTTCCACAGTTAATTTCTACATACTTTTTAAATTTTGTTGGTATTGTTTTATATCACATTATTTTTCATTTTGGCTGGCATTACTTATTTAAATGAATGCTGAAGAACTGAGAAAGTTGACCTCATGTTTAGCAAACTTGTTCAGTTCTCTTATTAACACTCATTATTTGTTAATTCTACTAGAATTTCATGCAGATCACATCTCTGTAATCATCAAGTTTTACTGTTTTATTTTTTCTCAAAATTTTCAAAATCCACATTTCTTTTACATTAATTCCAAAGAATTATCCCTAATCTCAAGTGATTGACTGAAATCCAATAATTAAAATTGGACACTTGTTTTGCTCCCGATTTAAGATAATGTGTCTAAAGTTAATCTTTAAATGTGATATTTGATGTATATGCATCAAATATTTATATTTACATTATATTTTGGTATAAGTCTTTAACACATTAAGGAAGTTTCCATTTAATTTTATGAGAATTTAAAAAATACGGCCGGGCGCGGTGGCTCACGCCTGTAATCCCAGCACTTTGGGAGGCCGAGGCGGGCGGATCACAAGGTCAGGAGATCGAGACCACGGTGAAACCCCGCCTCTACTAAAAATACAAAAAACTAGCCGGGCGTGGTGGCAGGCGCCTGTAGTCCCAGCTACTTGGGAGGCTGAGGCAGAAGAATGGCAGGAACCCAGGAGGCGGAGCTTGCAGTGAGCCGAGATCGCGCCACTGCACTCCAGCCAGGGGGAGAGAGCGAGACTCCGTCTCCAAAAAAAAAAAAAATACACAATATGGTAGAAATTCAACTTTATAAATCGTTTCAATTTTTAAAACATATAATGAGCTTTATAAAATTCTTATTCAGCATCTATCAAGATATTTATGTGATTTTTACTATTAATGAGTGAATTAGAACATTGAAAACTTTTACAAAGTGAAAATATTCTTCTATTCTTCTATTTATCATAAAGCACCTTTTAATATACTTTTGGATTCAGTAAGCTAAAAATGCTCACATGAAATTATTTCCATTATGTGTATGACAAAGTCCTAGGAAATGTATGTCAACCACTCCCATAGCCTATAGAAAGCTAGACTTGCCTAGCAACATATGCACACATATGACCTTAGCAGACCACTGGCCTCCAGCTGGTGAAAGAGAGAAGCTGACCTAGGTTGCAGAGAGAGGAGGTAATTTATTTTAGGAGAAAGTTGTCGATCTGCTCTAAGTCTCAATTTCCCCCCGGGAAGAAGTTAGGAGAGTTTTAAGCCTAGAAAAAGGGCGTCCTGGAGCCCTGGATATTTAGGAAAACTGTTACCCAGAGTCTGACAAAGGCCTATGAAATAAAGGCAAGAGGCCACGGTAATGACAAGAAAGTACTGTGCAGAGAAAGCACAAGCAGCCCTAGAACCACTAGAATTCTCTCATCAGCAGGGGCAACAGCATGCAGGTGGTTCTCATCAGCCAGCGAGGGGCTACCTGAAAATAAAAATTTGCCTAAGAAATTTTAAATATGCCAAAGGACCAAGCAACCCCAACAGGAGGCTGGACCACCCATTGTCAAGCGGCTTAGGGAGAGATTATCACCTGCTCCCTCGGAAGTGTGACCACATTTTCCAACAGACACCTTCAAAGGACTCAAAAAAGTACTTGTGGCCTAGTGCGGTGGCTCACACCTGTAATCCTAGCACTTTGGGAGGCCGAGGCAGGCAGATCATCTGAGGTCAGGAGTTCAAGATGAGCCTGGCCAACATGGTGAAAACCGTCTCACCTAAAAATACAAAATTAGCAGGACGTGGTGGTGTGCAACTATAAGCCCAGCTACTTGGGAGGCTGAGTCAGGAGAATCGCTTGAACCTGGGAGGAGGAGGTTGCAGTGAGCTAAGATAGCACCACTGCACTTCAGCCTGGGTAACAAGAGTGAGACTCCATCTGAAAAAAAAAAAAAGTATTTGCATCAAAGAATGAGTAAAGTATACACAGCCTCCAGGGTCAGAGGAAATTAATATAAAGAATAAAATTTAAATCAATCCCAGGGAAAAAATTTGTCTTAACATTTAGGTAAGTGTGTCAGCATTCAATTTTTTCTGTACATACCTATATGTGTGGGTTTTTAAAATTACTATTAGAGAAAATACATATATAGATATATAGAAAGAATATAGAAAGAATATGCAATATATCTACAATAAACTTGAGTTTATATTCTTTATGAAGTACAGAATGCTGTACATTTTACCCAGAACTCTTATCATAGGTGTTTTACTTATTAGTATTTTATCTAAAACCTGTTTAACATTTAAATTGACTGAATAAGAGTTGTCAGGTTAAAAGCAGAGAATGACCTTTTCTTTTTTTCTCACTACTGCTCTTTCTAATTTTGAACTGTTCTTATTTATCCCCGGATGAAATATTAGGCCGATCTGACATTTTTTCCTAGTTACTCTCAGTTATGAAGAAGAACTCTCATTTTTCAGGGGTATAAAAGTTCTTTTCTGCCTAATATCTAAGTATCAACCTCTCATCCAATTGAAACCTTTTCTCATCGTCTTCTCCCCAGTCTCAAACAACCGGGAACAGGCAGGCAAATTCTTATTTCCTCTCCCACAGATTCCTTGGCGACCTTCGGTGGCTGGGATCTCTCACCTGTAGCTCCTATCCCAGACACAGTGCCTTCTCCAAAGCATTAACACACGCCTGCCCCTTTTCCCTGGCAGTCCACCTGATATAGTTTGGCTCTGGGTCCCTACCCAAATATCATCTTGACTTGTACTCCCATAATTCCCGCGTTTCTGGGAGGGACCCGGTGGGAGACGGTTGGATTGCGGGGGCGGGTTCTCCCATGCTGTCCTCGTGGTAGTGAGTAAGTCTCGTGAGATCTGCTGGTTTGATAAGGGAAACCCGTTTCACTCGGCTCTCGTTCTCTCTCTTTGCCTGCCGCCATCCACGTGAAGATGTGACTTGTCTTCCGCCATGATTGTGAGGCTTCCCCAGCCGTGCGGAAATGTAAGTGCAATTCAGCCTCTTCTTTCTTTTGTAAATCGCCCAGTCTTGGGTATGTCTTCATCAGCAGCGTGAAAACAAACCACCACACCGCCCCACGCTGACTCTTCTGTTAGTACAATTTCCCAGGTGGGTGTTTTTGGTAGCGTCCTGTTCAAAATCAAGTCCCTCAAGTCCAGCTCTTTTCTGTTTTTGTGTTCTAGGTCTGGCCCAGGGTGTCTTCGCCCCAACATCAGTGGGCGGGGGGGCAGCAGTATCCCACTCTGGCCATCTCTCCTCTTACTCTGCCAGCGATGATACACCCTTGAGACTTTTTTATACCAGAGTCAGGTGCCAACCCGGTGTCTACAGAAGCACGAAGCATACATGTCAAGATTCCTAAGTGCTTTTCCAAAAGCCCTCCTCACATGGCTTCAAAAGAAATACTCCACTTTCCCAAAACTCTTTGTCCAGGGAAATTCCCATTTTTAAAATGTCTTCTAATGAATTCATTCATTTTTATATAAATACATCATATATAAAATGCATCTAAGAATTATTAAAGGTGTATGATGGTCTAGTGGTGCAGAGTTTTAGGACATGCCTTTTGCAAGTAATTTATGGATGGTCTAAAACTCCATTTGAGAATAAGATAGCACTTGGCCACCACAAAACTTCGCCTCTATTTTGGTGCTTCAGCAAAAACTATAAAAATAAATATTTGTTAAGCTCTTTAGATGTGATGTTTAAAGTTGTTCAATACATAAATTCATTAAATGTATCACTAATTATTTTCTCCATGCCTTTGTACGATGGAGGTTGTCTTTACATACTTTGTACTCATTCTTTTATATAAAAAAGTACATTGTTTAGTATGCACCAGTCACTGTACTATGAACTAGAATGGTAGTAGAAGATAAAGCTGAAAGGCCCTATGCTCACACAATTTACATTCCAGTAAGGGAGGTTGACTTAACTAAATAAACAAATAAGTGGTTTTCTGTTAGGTAAATACTGTAACAAAACTAGATAGAGAGACCGATAGGAGTAAGAACTGCGTACAGTGTAGTTAGAAAAGCACAATGCATTGACATTTAAGCTGTTGTTTTTAAAAAGTGACAGAGGCCAGGTGCGGTGGCTCATGCCAGTAATCCCAGCACTTTGGGAGGTGAGGCAGAGGCAGGCGGATCATGAGGTAAGGAGATCGAGACCATCCTGGCTAACCCGGCGAAACCCCGTTTCTACTAAAAATAAAAAAAATTAGCCGAGCATGGTGGCATCTGCCTGTTGTCCCAGCTACTAGGGAGGCTGAGGCAGGAGAATCGCTTGAACCCAGGAGGTGGAGGTTGCAGTGAGCCGAGATCGCACCACTGCACTCCACTTGGGCAACAGAGCAAGACTTACTTCAAAAAAAAAAAAAAAAAGTGACAGAATGAGGCACGTATATACTATGGATAAAGCATTCTAGACAAAAGAAAAGCTAATGCAAGAGCTCTGCAAAGAGGCATGTTGTCTTGTTCAAGGAACAGAGGACTGCCAATGTACTTTTGATTATAAATGACAAATCTAGAGGTAAAGCTTCTAAGTCACAATCTCCTTTTTCTTATGATCCATTTTCTTGATTGATAAAAGTCACATCTCAATCTGCAGCTGGAGGGCAAGATAACAAACACTCTTTTTAGGGCTTTTTTTTGTTGTCTGCCAGCATTTATTTAATGAAGTTTTGCTAGAAGTAGGCAAGACTGCCACCTTCTTAATTGTCCATCTCTGGAAAACTCTGAAACAATTAGAATGCATCCAAGGAAAAAGAATTATGTAAGTTACCAGGTTTAAGGATGAAATTTTCTAGACTCTTGCCCATTGAGGTAGGAAGCAGTACTCGACTCTGGAGCAGGGACTTGGAAACTGGACTGGATTGAGGACTAGTTAAAAGGTCCAGGGCATCCGGGGCAAAAGCAACATTACATAAGATATGCCCACCAGTGTGCTACATCAGTTTACCATTGCCACGGCAACACCCGGAAGTTACCATCCCTTTCCATGGCAATGACCCAACGACTTGAAAGTTACCATCCTTTTCCTAGAAATTTCTGCATCATCCCACCTTAATTTGCATGTAGTTAAAAGTGGGTATAAATATGACTGCAGAACTGCCTCTCGGCTGCTACTCTGAGCTGTCTATGGGGTGGTCCTGCTCCACAAGGAGAAGTACCTCTGCCGCTGGTATACGCTGCTGCTTCAATAAAAGTTGCTGTCTAACACCGCTGGCTCCCCCTTGAATTCTTTCCTGGGTGAAGCCAATAACCCTCCTGGGCTAAACCCCAGTTTGAGGGATCGCCTGCCCTACATCGCTGTCAAGTTACTCAAATGCAAATGACTGTACTTAAGTAAGAGATTAAACCATAGACTTTAGATTGTCTTTGATTATTAGCACTTTAATTTTCTCTAGGTGCGTGTGTGTAAACTTCATTCAATATTTATAGTGTCTCATTTTCATCAACAGTTTCTTAGAATATAATTTGTTCAGGTTATAAATAATTTTGGCCCTGCGTGAGCTCATAGTCACTTGGGGTGAAGAGAAAACAAATTGCAGATCATCAAGTTGCAGAGAGGCTGTGCTAAAAGTGAGAAGATGCCATTGGTGTAATGTGGTAGTCTTAAAGACGGCACCAAATTCTTTTACCTTCCTCCCATGAAGAGGTTCCATTTCCGTCCCATCTTTGCGAATTTGAGCAGGGTTGTGACTGTTTTGACCTGTAGAAAACAGAAGAAGTGATGTTATGTGACTTCCAAGACAAGATCCTCAGAGGCATAAGGTTTCCATCTGGCTTTCTGGAACCTCTACTATCTGGATGTTCCCTCTCGGAACACAAGCCCTGGGAGCCAGCAGCTGTACGGTGAGAATGCCAAGCCTCATGGGAAAAGGACGTGTAAATGGTCTGATAGAAGTCCCCGCTGAGCCTGCCAGTCATCCCCAGCCCAAGCACCCAACTTGCAGATGGAGAAACCTGCAGATGACTCAAAAGTGTGAGTCACCTCCAGCCAGTCAAGGCTTTCCAGGGTAGGCCCCGACATGGAGCAGAGAAAACCATGCCTGCAATGTGCCTTTACTCCTGACCCACAGAAAGTCTAAGCATAATAAAATGGTTGCCATTTTGTCACTAAGTTTGGGGTGGTTTGTCATGTCACAATAGATAAATAGAATAAAATAGATAGTGATCATATATTTCAGAATTTTCAGATGGCCTTCATTTCAAATATTCAGTAACTTTCAATCCTTCAAGATCCTTTAGATTATCAGATAGTGGCCTAAAGCTTTCTTCTGATAAGAGCAGTCCTTAGACCACTTTTTCTGGCTGGGCAAGTTGAGGAAGGCTTCAAAGAGGAGGTAATGTTTGTCAATAGTATTGAAAAATGGCCAGATTCATTTCATGCATTCATGAAATAAACACCACTATTCAGGGCCAATACCTAGAAGCCTTTAATGCTTTGAAAAGCACCTAAAAATCATTTCTCAATTGCGTATTATTTTATCTTCAGTTTTGTCATCTGCCTGCACTTGGTACAAATTCTGTGTCACTCTAGAGGTAATTTTGCAAGGCAAGCCAGTCAGTATTGTGACAGCGGATGATGGAAAAAGGAATGCTGCCTTCTTTTGTCCCTACAAAGAATAAGAGGGAAAGGGAGAGGGGGGCACATGCAAGGATTCTGTTGCTTTTTCATCTTTCTGTTATCATTGTCTGTGTCAGCTCCTCAATGTATGGGGACCATTTAGTCTTTGCATCTACAAAAAACAGGCCATTTTTTTTCTTTTTGCTAACCTGATTTTTAAAAATCATTTAATTGGGCCCAGAGGCTGTGCAATGGAAGGATATGGAGTTTGGGAAAAATAAAACCAATGAGTGAACCAGGACATTTTGTGTTCTTTAAGCTTTTAGGAGGACAAGTGCTGAGGACACTGTAACATTATTATTATGACTGATTAGCCGCCAACAGCATGATTTCAGAAAGAAAAGGAAGAAAAAAAACCAGTTATCATTACACACAAGCAGCTTACTGTCAGTCCTTGAAAATAAAAATTTGAGATAGAAGACAATGAATGCTATATTCAGGCATCATTAGTCTATTCTCTTTATGTAGATTTTGTATTACTCTGTTTATTATAAATATGTTTCACATGTCACTTTTCTTCTGAGTATTTCCACTTTATTTTTTCTCTACCCCCAGATTTCTCAGCACCAAACTCTTAGCTGCTATCTTTTCTGGCAAATACAAATCCCAGAAGGTGTCTCCTGCCACAATATCACAACTAATTTTCTCCTTTCAATTAAAGGTCATAGTTTGTTTGAAAGAGCAAAAAGAACTGCAAGAAGCATATTGACATTGTGTAAATGAGAGCTGAACATCAAGGAGTGTACAGTTAATGAACAAAAGATCATTGCTTAGTGTCTAACTGCAGCATTAAGGCTCTGTATTGAATTCACTGAAAAGGTGATGTGACAGAGGACAAACGGGACTAGGTGAGGGGTTTCACCTTGTTCTGTGGGGGCTCCAACCTCCTCTATCACTTCCTATGTATTGTTTTATTCTCACAACTTAAATATCTATTTGAGGGGGAAAAATGCATTCTTCTGTCTTGTGCAGAGATATATAATATAGTGCTTATAACATGTGTACTGGTTTATATTATTAAATACAATAACTTGCATTTTTATCCAGTGGGCTAAGAAAAACATATTTAAGGAGAAAAGGCCATTCTGAAGCACATTTTTAAGTGTTAGGGCTATTGATTCGAAGACTACATGTTGTAAGTGTGTAAATATTAAATGTGAATATAACTATATTTTATGATTTAATTGCTAATAAGAAAGCAGAATGATAAACATCTAAGAGGAAATGTGTAAAAACTGAATTGCAGGAATGTATTTTTATCTTAGGTCAAAGAAAAATGACTGAAGATACTTGTTAAAGAGGATAAGGAAGACTTAATTCAAAATGAGCCACCACAATGGGGGGTGGAGCAGGTGAGAGACACTGGACTTAATTCCGGATACAATAAGAGAAAAGGATTTATAGCAAAGGAGCAGGGTCATGGGTTGGTGGATGGACAGTTACTAGGAGGTATGGTAATTATTTGTTCAGCTGACCTAAGGAGTTTTGCTGAAGACAGACCAGGTGATAAAATTCAGAGAGTAGTCAGACCAAGAATTGGGGGTGGAGGGGGGCTTTCGTAAATTGACTCAGCACGATTCTTGCTAAAGCTGGACAATGCAGAGATGAACACAGATGCCCAAAAGTCAGGGCCTAACTGAGAAGAGGTCAGAGGATCCTGAAAAGAGTTTGGTGAAGGAGAGAATCATTGTCACATAAGTGTTTTTAGTTAGATACATACTTTGCAGTTAGTTATGTTATGTTGATAGAGTTACATGTGAGTGTGTGTACGTGTGCATGTGTAGGTATGTGTTTGTGTTTTCCATAAAGAGGACATAAAATGTATTTTATACTGTAAATTTCAGTATGTATCTTTTCACTGGAATGTCAATTCAGTGTTTGCTAATAGCTCACAGATTTATGTTTGTGAAAAAAGAAATACTGGTTGTTAGAAAAGGAAGTTGTTATATTGTTTTCTGAGATGAAACAGTTATAAGGTACATAGAAATCTTACCTTTAATGCAAACTTTATGTTTTAATCCTTCATAAGATTTGACTGTCAGCTGCCAGGTATACATCATTACCAGCACTCTCGTAATCAATTTTAAAATATTTTAGTGTTAGGAGAGATTAATCATTTGTTTAGGTTTTATAATTTAAAGACCCTAGGTGTATGTTTTAATAACCACTCATGTAAAATTTAAAAAATACAATTTCTACTGATCCAGTACTAAAGATGCTAATAGATGAATAATGTGTATTAAAGTGCACATTTTAGAAAAAGTGAACATTTCAAAAAGGTTAAAAGAACAATTTTGTTATATCATCTTTCAATGTTCATTTAATTTCTATGGATCATTCTCCTTACCTATAAAAATTAAGGTTTAAATTAATATGCCTTTATCTTTATGGTGCTATTGCTAAAAGTCAATTGCTCACATAAATATTCCTTGTCTAACAATGAGAGACAATCTGTTTAGTAACTGACAAGTTCAATCTTTTGATTAACAAATTAACTTTTTTGAAACTACAGATATAGAGGTAATATACAAATATGTAACATAAGCTTTGTCCTAAAAACACTTTAGCATTTACCTCAAGTGGCAAATGTAACACACATGAAAGCATTCCAGACAACATAAAATTAGAACAAATGTGTATTAGATGAGATACAAAAGCTGAGAAAGCTCACAGGCAAAAGAGATCAAGGAGTTTTTGTGGATAAAGCTCTCCCATCTGACAATTCAGGATATTTAATGCTTTCTGTTAACCATCTCATTGTAAATGCATACCTAAATTCTTACTGTAAAGATGTAACTACACTTAGAAATGAAAGTAAGGGAAGTTCATCTGTTTTTCATTTTAAGAAGTGTTCATTGACAAAAATTAAACAATTTCCTTTGAAAAATGTGATGTCACTTACATTTTTTAATGTGCAATTTACAAAAACAGAGTATTAGTAATAAATGAAACATTCACAAGTTTTGGTGTCACAAAGATCAAAGAGAATAAGGCAAATCTTATTTGTTAGATTTTCACACTCAGATTTAGAAAGTAAATTATTCTAGAGGAAGGGGTTATCCCTGAAAGGACAAAAAAGATTTCCAAGTCTGAGTAATGCACACTGGTTGAGAAGTGGTAAAAAGTTCTTGTTTGTTCGTTTGTTTTGAGACGGAGTCTCGCTCTGTCACTCAGGCTGGAGAGCAGTGGCATAGTTATTGCAGCCTCTGCCATCTGGGTTCAAGAGATTCTCCCACCTCAGCCTCCCAAGCAGTAGAGATGGGGTTTCACCATGTTAGCCAGCCTGGTCTCAAACTCCTGGCCTCAAGGGATCCTCCTGCCTTGGCCTCCCAAAGTGCTGAGATTACAGGTGTGAGCCACCACGCCTGGCCAATAAAAGGTTCTTTAGACAGAGTTCACATTTTTAATATGGGCCAGCAGCTCCATAATATGGCCCTTAAAATTTCAAGGCAAGAAAATTTAGATAATAATTCGTTATGTGATCACTTCGAGCAAAAACTCAAAATACAATGTTTAACTTACACAATAATAATAGTGGAACTCTAAGCATCTGAGAGCCTAGCAGGATGAGAGTAGATGGAAAATATATCAGAGAGGACTTTCTACCAATCTTCAGAATTAATCCAGATGAGATCTTACTGTGGAGAAGATTGGGGCAAACAAGGAAAATTATACGAAAAAGATATAATGGGTCTGTATTAGTGGGGATTAGACAGATGAAATGTGTAACAGGTGGAAAGAAAACAAGAGGACTTTTCATGGATGATCACCAAGTGACTTTCCAGTGTTGAATATATAGGACACAATTAATCAATAAATATTCCCTAGCAAATTCTACATTCTAACATGAAGATACCTAATATCCTAGAGGAACAGAGTTAATGGAATATAAATATGAAACAGGTCTGAAAACAAAGTGGAAAAATGCTAGTTATATACCACATGAGAGGAAAGTTCAATTTTAAAATAGCCATTTAATAAAATATGAATACTACTTAACACAGATATATCTTAAAGAAAAAAAATTTTAAGAGTTAGATGCATTCATAAAATCAACAGGATACTGTAAAATGTTCACATTTTTTCAATGCCTTTTTAAAAGGAACATAAGAGGCCAATCACGCCTGTAATCCCAGCACTCTGGGAGGTCAAGGCAGACAGAGGAGGTCAGGAGTTCAAGACCAGCCTAGCCAACATGGTGAAACGCCGTCTGTACTGCAAATACAAAAATTAGCCAGGTGTGGTGGCACATGTCATAGTCCCAGCTACTTGGGAGGCTGAGGCAGTAGGATCACCTGAACCTGGGAGGTGGAGGTTTCAATGAGTCAAGACCACGCCACTGCACTCCAGACTGGGTGACAGAGTGAGACTCTGTCTCGAAAAACGAAAAACAAAACAAAACAACAAAAACAGAAGGAACATAAGAAAACATAGATTGTACAAAATTGTACATCAAATTATACTTTCTTTGTCATTTCCCAACATCATCTCAGTAATAATAGTTGGATAACTTTAGCAGTTATGGGTAAATAAGAATTAGATTAAAATTGGAAAAGATAAATCCAGTGGACTATTTATGACCCTTCATAAACCATAAGGCACTAACAAATTTAGATAAATGAGGGAGGAAAATGATCACACAAGTTCAATAAATTATTTAACTGATAGCATAATTGAAATGAATATTTTGCTGTGAGAATAAATGTTTATTACACAAGAAAAGCATGTTAGAGAAAAAGACGAAACTGAGTAAACCTCCAAAACAAAACATACTTCTGTATTAATAAAATTGGGTTTTTGATTTGCTTTTGCAGACTTAATAAACATGACAGAGGAAATGACTAGATTTCAGGAATTATGTTTGGCCACTGAATGCAATGGAACCAACACTGGAAGTGAATAGTTAATATCACTGTTCTTACTAATTCATTCACAAGAAAGGACAGAAAAGCAAAATATCAAAGGAGCACTGGGAATGACTCTACTAATAGTGCAGACCCTTTGGGCAAAAAGAGACTCAGAAGTGTACTTTACTCAAAAAGACCATTAGACTGTAACTTTATTAACTTACAATATAGGACATGGCAATGGGCACCAGGAGGGAGTCTCTGAACCCAGAGCAACAGGAGTACATTCTCCGAGCAGAAGACAGGTGGTTTGCGATCCATTACCCAACTGCTTTATCTCCAAAGGGAAAAAGATAGTAACCTCTACGGTTTTCTGTGTTCACATTAAAATAAAGCATACACAGACCTCAAATTTACTACACTTTCCAAAGAACCATGGATATGTATTTCACATTTAAATTTTAACCAGATGTAAATAATGCAAAACACATTTTAAAAAATTTTTAATAATTTTTTAATATAAAACAAGTCATATTGTGAAATTTATATTCTAGTATGAATACACACATTAGTGAAAATTTTTTAAAAGATATCAATTTGAGTACATTTTCTATAAATTTAATGTATCATGATATACTATAAATGATATACTATAGTGAGTGCTGTAGTAAAAGTCATTTGTAATGGCTCTAGAGAAAAGAACTAGAAATCATATTGCAAATTTAATTTAACTTGCTTAATTTGAAGAAATATTATTTAAGCCAGAAGAAAATTCACTGGAAACATTAAAAAAATCATAAGTTACGTTCTTCATAAAATAGTAATACATTTTCTTTACAAAAGAAAATGTTTGAACCTATTAGACAATAGAACAAAGCTTGATCTCAAAGTAAATCAGAGAATAGTAGTAAATATGCCTAATATATGGGTCTGCTAACAAGATAATGTATGGTCATTACAATGTATACTTTGCTAAAAGAAGTAATTTGTTCCAATTATTCAAAAAAGTTAAAATTTTTACTATCCGAACAGGATAACATTACTGTTAGTGATTACTACATCTTGAAATTTTCTGGAATAGACATATAAAGTGGGTCTGAGTACATGAATTGGTAGGGATAAAGGGGTGCTAGTGCCAAAATAGGTTTATTATGCTGTTACTTATACCCTAAGATATTGCGAAAAATTGTAGATTTTTTTTAAAATAATATAGAAAATTACTCTTTAATATTTTTTCAAACAATTCACTTCACTTTGTAAGGCAAGGAATATCTTCAGGGAAATTTTCAAGTAAGATTAAGCATGGAGACAGACTGCCTCAAAACACTTGCATGTACTTGCAAAAGAGGCATCAATGCAGAGCCTTTGTTAACATTTTCATTTTAATTACTAGCTAAATTGCACTTATTTGTAATTATGAAAATCAGCACCCTGAAAGTTATTTTTAAAGATTGTACTCTACAGAGAGATCATTGTTGTTGTTGCATAACTAAAACCTTCATCTCATATGCAACACCTAGCATCTGGGAATTGGGTTTTGTGACTTTTCTCCTCATTTGGTACACACAGAAATTTACACAATTCAAAAATTAAATAATCTACTTTATCTGTATTTCAATTTTAACAGTTACATACCAGACACAAGGAATCGAGTCAATTACCTGGCTGAAACTAAATATGTTCTCATTTAATATCACACAGGGTAAGTTATAAAAATTTAGTACTCTCTTTTAATTGTTTATTTGGACACTTACTGTCACATGGATAAGATTATATGTGAATTTGTTGGGATTTTACTGGGCTTAATACCTGGGTGATGTAATAATATGTACAACAAAGCCCCAAGACACGTGTTTACCTGTGTAACAAACCTTCACATGTACTCCCAAACCTAAAATTTAAACAATTTAAAAACTACCTGAATATCTTACATTATGAGTAAAGCAACCAAAAAGATTGTCTTATTGATATTTGAGTTTTCTTGGAACTAAAATGTAAATGGCATTCCAGGCAATTTTTGAGAGGCAGAATTTTATTTTTCACCCACATCTTAATTTTTTGAACCTCACCAATTGGTATCTTACTGTAACATTTGTTAAGAGGCTGGGATTATGTAAAAATGTTATGTGTATTTGTGTTTTCTGCAGCAGTTAAAAATATGCACATATTTTACACACATAAGCCTGATTTGTTTTGAGGTTTTGGCTCTAAAATGCAGAGATGACTGCTACTCTAAGACGTTGAATATATTTTATCTAAAATACAGCACTAAACTTTCAAGTAAACAATAAGATATACCTTACAATTTGAGAGACAACATTTTATTTTCCTTACACAGAATGCTATAAGCAATGATTTTTGCCAAATGCTATTTGAACATAGCAACATTTACCAAAAAAATAAAACTACTTAGTATTAAGAAATTTGTTTCACTCTTTTAAAATTATATCAATGAAACTCAAGCATCTGTACTTGAAGGGAAAAAAATCTACAAATTCAAATGTATACACATTCAGAACACGCATTTTGTTATAGTAAATGGGCTTTTTAATGATCCATTCAGTGAGGAAAATTTATTTCCCAGCAGGAATTCCATAGATTTCAAAACTCTCTGAATGCACAATAATAAAATTACTCAGGCTCAGGTATTGCCTTTTTATTATTTTTAGCATCGGCCATTCTTCCATGAAAGCACATTCATTTGTTCTGTCACCGAATTATCATCATGGCAAGTTATGACAAACCAAATGGATTGGGTAGGGAGTCAAAGATAACATGTTTGTTTGCAGAAATAATCGCATCTGTTTGTCTTCTTCTCCAGACACCTCTCAGCCGTTCTACTATCTCACTCTCTGAAACTCAGACGAAAGTCCAGTTGCATTGATCTGAATCATTCTGAATAAAATCTGCATTTTATGGAAAACTCAGGAATGTGAATATCGAGTATGCCAATAGAACTGACTCTCCAAATTGGGGGATTTTTGAAACTTTATTTTATATATATATAGTGAAAACACCCCTAAATGTTTATTTTAAATTCCCTTTGTATTTTGCTTCAGTTATGTTTAAATTAGAAAAATGCAATGCAATAGAGCAGATTCACCTGCTTCAGCAAACGTGACCAGGATTGTGTTTCAGTTCATTTTAAGTTATTACCATGACAACTGTCTTTCTCACACAAATTAATGAATAACGTTATCAAATAAATTTATGAAACATCACTGTGATTTGAGTTGGGAAGTTTAGTACCAATGCACTTTATAATTTATAACAGTCTAAAAAGTGGGTACAATTTGTTAAAGACTGCCATTAACATCCCGGCTTTGAAAGCTTAAATTTAGTTATTCAGATTCATCAGAAACTCTCATTTATCAATGGAAAATATTCCTGAAATGTAAAACAACAGTACTTTAATATATTGTTTTTATAATTATGTAAATCATCTTTGAATGGCAAAAGTTGATGTGTATATTTTTTATATATAGGACTCTCAGACTACTTAGACTCTGGAAATTTCCACAGCAAAATCAAATCAGGAGTTTAATGGAACCTGCCTCAAGACAGCACTTCACTCTGCATTACACACTGCTGTAAGTCATTTAAACATGGTTCAGTCTACAAACGTTTATTGACTGCCATTTGGGTGCGAGTCATTGTGCTAAAACGCGAAGAACATGGAAAAGATATTCCATACCTCAAAGAGCTACGGAGCTACAACCAGTGGCGAACCCAGCCAAGCAAATCAGTCCCATTTTGTTACCGTTGTAAGGAAATATGCTGGATGCAGTGGGAGTAATGAGGAAGAACACACAACCCAACCTGAAGCGGGCCAGGAAGGGCTTGTCATAGAGGCTGGCACCTCCGCTGTCCTTGGTGGCTAAGATGAAGTAAGGTAGTCTGAGAAGACGAAAAGTTCTGTTGTTGTTGTTCGTTTGTTCTGAGGTAACAGCAACCGCATGAACAGAAAGATGACAGGCCTGCAACACAGTCCATACGGCTGGCTCAGAATTTGGTGATTTCCATTCATCAAGGCAACAGATGCTTATTTTAATAATTTAGTAGTTTCTATAAGTTGTCTATGTTCTTCATTTCTATATGTGTAAATTTATAAAGCAAAAAAAAACTACCAACATCAATTGATGTTAATATTTCTGTTCATCGTTTTTTCAAGGTAGCTACATAAATTTTATTAAATTGGAGTCATTGGATGTATGTAGTTTGATACCCGGTTTTCAACTTAATATTGCAAACATTTTCACATGCCATTAAATATTTTATCTTTAAAAATTCTTTATTAGCAACTGCAAAATATGCCATCATCAAAATGTACCAAAGTATATTTAATTGTGGCCTTCATTTTGGCATTTAGTGATTTATACATTTTTTTAAGAACTATGAAAAATCAATATACATACATGTATAATATCTCTGATTATCTTTTAACGTAGATTTTGAGAACTAGGATTATGGGGGAAAGAATACATTTTTAGAGATTTTTGTATGCATTCTCAAACTGCTTTCCAGGAAGAATACATTCTTACCAGTAGTATATGAGCGGTTTCATTGTCTAAGTATCTCTTATCATACCTATATGTTTATTAGCTGGATAACTAACTGTTTTATCTTGGTCTAACTTTGCATTTTGAATATCAAAATAAACATGAAGGCTTTTCTTCACATTATATGTAGTAATAATTCTTATTAAGCCACTATGACAGCATGAGCTCACGGGTAACCTGAAAACTTAGAAAGAAAAAATCTGATACTTAAAACTGTGTTTTTCAAAATGAGAGATCTTTAAGAGGATAGCTTTTGTCAGTAACTGAGATTTTTTGAATCACTCCTTATCAAATGACTGGCCATGTGCTATATTAATAAAGAAATACATAGCAGAAGTAAAACTGAAGTTACGGAATATCGAATTCACCTTTACTGCTTGACTTTCTCATTCACTTTTTTCATTATACTACAAATTGAGATTATGTAATATTGAACTTCCTTTAGAATTCAGAATATTTCTGTACATCTTCTCTTGCTTCAACATAACCTAAAATGGGACAAGTTCTCTTAGCAGATATTTTTTCAAGTCCAAAAGAAGAACTTTGAATAAAGTCTCAAACTCTAGGGTTAATCTCCTTGACTAACCAGTAACCAACAGTATTTCCAACTAAGCTTACAACCATGCAGTAGATTCAGAAATGGCATCAACAATGTTTAATGTCAAAATGCAGTCAAAGCCAACATTTGCTATAACTGAGAAAACCATGATATAGGTGTCTTTGTTTGCTGTAGATATGAACAACATTAATTTACTTTGAAGAGATTCTTAGGGAGGTTGCAGAACTCTGGAGTTCTAGAGAATACAAATACCTGATTTAATGTTTGAAGATTCTATAAAACATACATGTATATAAAATTGATTCTATAAAACATATATATATATACACACACACATGTGAAGATTCTATAAAACAAATATACATATATGTGAAAATTCCACAAAACATGTATACCACCATTTGAATCTTATACTCCTGAGGATAATTAAATTTAGCTTCTGCAAGAGACAGGCTTCACAGTTTCCATGGCTTAAAACAACATAGATGTATTCCTTGTCCATCTGAAATCTGATACAAATCCTGTTTCATGTTGCTACTCTGCCATCAGGAACGCATGCGTCCCAAGTCACAGGAGAAGAAAGTGATGGCGGAGACGCACCTGCTGGCTTCACTTCTGCTGAAAGTGATGTCATTTCTGCTCATAGTTCATTAATCAGAACAAGATGGAAGGCTAGAGAATGCAAAGAAATAGAGGGAAACCTAGGTTTCTGCCATGTATCTCAACTAAAGGCTATGCAATTTAAAAATTTGTAATATGTAGAAGAATTAAGAGAGGTTAGATCTCTGCCACAAAATGGTTACTAGATGAGTCCTCAATCTTATACTCGAGATTTTGTGAAACATAAAATGTTTAAGACATAATTCCTACCCATGAAAATCCTAAAATGTATAATAGAGTTAAGGAGTCAATGCAAAATGTATCAAGATTTAAGAACTATTTTTTCTTCGCAGCACAGAAACAGAAACATTTACTATTAAAGAAGGAGATATATGAACAATTACAGTGGGCTTCATAAAAAAGGTGTGTGAGTTAGTCTCTCAAGGACAGGATAGTGAGATTGACATAGGAGTAGGGAAAATAAAGTACATTAGAGGCAAGATGATGGGCTCCAGGGAAAGCAAAGGCAAGAAGGGCTATGACAGCTTCAGAGAACCTTAAGGAAATAGGCCTAATTAGATAGAGAGAACATTTTGAGAAATCATGGGAAACAAAATTAAATACATGGAGCAGAGAATCTTGTAAACCACACAGAAGAACCTAGAATTGGTACAGTACAAAACTGGGAAACATTTGAAGTTCTTGAGCAAAAGCCTGAGATTTCCTGTTTAAGAATTATACTGCACTTCTCTCCACAAGGACATGAAGTGGCATACACAGTACAATATGACGCAAAATTAGGCATCAGGGAATAAAACCAAGCATTGTCTGCTTGACGAATTTAATGGACTTAATGAATTTAATGAAACAGAAGGAAGAGATGGTGGGCTACACACTACTTGAAACAGCTGGATGCTGATTACTTGGCTGTGCCGAATTTCACTCTTCATTTTCTTACTTAAAACAAAAAGGAAAATAGATTAGGTTAAATAATTTTCACTGGTTGGACCAAAAATAAAAAATAAAAATCCACAAGACCCTCACTCACATAGGTCACGGTAGGAGCAGTGTTTGAGGAAGATTTGTCTGGCATCAGTCTGAAAGGTGAGTTGGAGCAACTGGGCAGGAGAGGTGGAGGGAGCAAAGACATAGTGAGGGCCCCTGCACCACAGTGGCCAACATAAACCCAAAACACTAAAGTAGTAGGGGGGTGGTGGTGGTGAACCCACTGTGGTAGGAACTGTCTTTTGTGAGTGTCTCACTGAAGTCCCTAAATATTCTCTGAGAAATAAGTGTTACTGAAGGAAGTCGAAGGTGTTCTAGAGTCTTCACAAAGAAAGACATCACTGCAAGCAAAACCTGAAGCCATTTACTAAGCATGCCAAATGTAGAGTCACTTTACATTCTGTCAGTGAGCATAACATGAATGTTGCTAAAACTTCACACATGCTAACAATGATTATTTAGACAAGATAAGGAGATCATGTACATGAATAACTTACCATGACTAATGGTTGCTTGGGGAACACCCAAACTTCATTCAGAAAATCTCACAATCTTAAAGCCCTAAAGAAATGTTTAGAGATCATTCATAGAGCCTTCTACTCACACAATGTCACATCTAAATCATTATAATGATTTCTATTTTAGAGTCTTTTGGAACAGAAGATGACTCATACTCTCTAATCGATAGGTGACTATAGACACTGTAAAACATATCTATTTGCCGATTGCTATTTTTATAGAGAAAGATAAGTAAAAGTATACTCCCAATATGACAGAACAAAGAAACCAATACAAAAAGTTTAAAAATACAATAACAACTTTCTTTATTAAAATTTGAGAACAATTAAGTGAAGCAAATGAAAGTAAAATAATCCATTTTTAACACTCCCTTCAAGCTTACCATGCCCCTTTTTCAAATGCCTACAACATTGTTATGTGTGTTCTTGTGTGGCCACCAAAAAAGTTGTTTTACAAAAGCATGCTATCAACAAATACACATGATTTTATTAATTGGGAATAATAACAATTGGCTTTACTTCATTTAATGCCATCTCCCAGGTAATATATGGAAAGTCAAATTTCAAAATCTCGTCAACTAAGAAAATATGAGCAACTAATTAATTATAATGAAATATCATGACAGCAAATTATTACTCTCTCAGCTATTTTCAGTACTTTTCATTATATATATTAATCGATGTTGTTCATTCACAGTTACTTATTGATTTTTTTTTCATCATAATATAGATTATACCGTTTTCTTGCTTGGATTAACATGTAACAGTCCTTAGAAACACTGGATGCTAAACTATGGATCTCAGAACATATTAAATATATTATTATGTATTTAATAATTGTTTGGGACTACTTTGAAAGAGATGGTACTAACCAGGTCATTCTAACATCTACAGGATGTGCTACATCAATGCAGAATGGTTTTATAGCCTTGCCAGGTCATGAAATACCACTCTACAACGAAAATAAAGTAAGTCCAATGAAATATGAAAGTTATGACTGAAAGTCATGTTTTCCTTCAATCAAATAATAAGCTCTCACATTCTTTTGAGAATCTTCAAACAACGGACAGACGGTGATTCTGTCAGATTAAGTTCAAAATAGCACATTGCAAAGTAAGAGCTTTTTTCTCTCTCTCTCTGCTTTTTCTTTGTTTGCTTGTTTAGTGTGTTCATCCGTTTTGTTCATTTCTTTAAGATTTTTAAAATTGTTAAAAATATTTTAAAAACAGTGAAAGATGTACTCGCAAAGACTATATAGATAAATGTATATATGGACAGTTTTTAAAACATTTTTAACAGAGGCAGTGCAGTCAGTTCAGCAACATGTCACCTGGCATCCTTAAGTACACATTGTCAAACTGACCCATACGGTTCCAGATAACACATCACTGACAATCAACTTCATAAGCATTTAGACATTTTTGAACCATCCATTATTCTTTTGATAATTTTTGATGACTTTTTTGTAAGCATCACTATCTATAATTTTCTAAATGTATACTCCCATTTTCCCTACCTAAAGATTTTGAACGTAAAAGGTCTACTAAAATATTTTAAATATGCAGATAGTTCATTCAAAAAGAAACATAAGAAGAAAAGCTCAAAACAAATGATAAGACTTTCAGTTATTTCTTTATTTTATTTTTGAGACAGAGTCTTGCTGTTGTTGGCCTGAGCTGTAGTGCAATGGCATGATCTCAGCTCACTGCAACTTCTGCCTCCCAGATTCCAGCATTCTCCTGCCTCAGCCTCCCAAGTAGCTGGGATTACAGGTGCCCACTATCACGCCCAGCTAATTTTTGTATTTTTAGTAGGGATGGGGTTTTACCATGTTGGCCAGGCTGGTCTTGAACTCCTGACATCAGGTGAGCCACCCGCCTCGCCCTCCCAGAGTGCTGGGATTACAGGTGTGAGCCACTGATCCTGGCCTCAGTTCCTAATTTATGAACTGATGAAGTTTGAAATGCTATAACTTCATATCATTTTAATTTTTAGCAACCCATCTAAACTGAAAAGACTATACTGATATTTCCATGATTTACTAACAGCCAAAAATCATATCACTTTTGATCCTGAAAAAAATTCAAGAGGCCTTGGGATATTAACACAGAAAAAAGATTGTAACTAACTTCAAAATTGTCAAAATTTCTTATACTCCTTTAGTATCTCAGTGCTCTAAGAATGCCATAATAAATCGTTTTTTAATGTATTTTTATGAGTTTTTCTAGTGAAGACCAGAAAACCTGCTACACAAATTATGAAAGAGTTATCACACTAATAAATCAGTTTTGTTAGGACTAAAGTTCAGTTCTTGAAAGGTAAGTTAAAGAAGTCCCTTCCAGTGAGAGGCAATTTGCCAATACCCATAAAAACACAAACTCTTTCCTTCAAGGACTTACACACGAATTTAATTATAAAACCTATTGTTGCGGATCACAAGGTCAGGAGATCGAGACCATCCTGGCTAACCCGGTGAAACCCCGTCTCTACTAAAAAATACAAAAAACTAGCCGGGCGAGGTCGCGGGCGCCTGTAGTCCCAGCTACTCTGGAGGCTGAGGCAGGAGAATGGCGTGAACCCGGGAGGCGGAGCTTG